>NW_005842627.1:580007-581253 GCF_000455745.1 Alligator sinensis | reverse complement strand
CTGTTTCCTGCCATGGCAGGGGGTCGGACTTGATGATCTGCTCAGGTCCCTTCCGACCCTACCAACTATGAAACTATGAACTGGGGGCAGATTTCCAGAGAATACTGATTCCTCCTGGAGGACCTCAGCAGAAACTTTACTTAAAAATTGTCAACACAGCAACTGTACCTTACCCCACACAAATGCTAGTAAAACAACCTCTCCGCTTTCAGCAAAGTACATATGAAGAACACTGACTTATTGTCATGTAATGCAGTATCATATAAGGTAGATAAATGGGGTAAATTTAGGGTGTAAAACTAGGCCCTTTAAACATAGACCATTTTGTGGGAAAAACTTAGGCAGATCATGTAACAACTTAATTTCTAACAGGCAGATCTGGGAAAAGATTTGTCTCATGTTAAAATAAGAATTATCAGTTCTATTTTCTTTTTTACAAAATCATTCTGTAAATGTGAAGGAAGCTCTTTTAAAAGAAAACTACTTTCTTAGACTTGGAGTATTCCAAAAATATTACTTCTGAATGAGGATCTCATTTGCATGACAATTTTACTGTGCCATTTCAGAAGCATCTTCAAAAAAAAAAAATCTCATGCTTGGAGGAATTATTCTGCAACAAACAAGTTCTCAGTAAACTTTGCACTTATTACAGCTTTATTTAGTTTTCAGCAGCATGTACTCTGAATACAAGATAAAGATCACAGTTTTTCCCTGGGTGTGAATTCTTTGCTCATGTATTAATGCAAACAGAGAAATGCTATCCAGTTAAGTGTGAGGTCTCACTTTACTAAGCCAATGCACTGAAAGCAGCAGTTTACAAAACAGAATAAGATAAGAAGCTAATGCATATATTACCTTGGTGTCTCTATTCCAATTCAGTTTCTCAAAGGACAGTTAAGGGAATTAAAAAACAAAAACAAAAAACCACACTTCTGTTTACACCAGGGGTTCTCAACCTCCAGCCCACAGACCAAGTGTGGCCCATAGAGCTATTGTATCTGGCCCATGAGGCACCCCACAGGTTAGGAAACTTGGCAGCAGGGGAACCGTGGCCATTAGGCATGGGTGCAGCCACCCTTCCCCCTGCCAAATTCCCAAAGCCTACATACCCAGTCACAGCCAGGCTGCACCCCTTCTCCCAGAAAGGCCTGGCTAGAGCCAGGCCATGCCCCCTGCCCCCTACAAGGCTGGGCCACACACCCTTATCCCATACGGGGCCAAGTTAGGGCCAAGCCATGCCCCCCAC
>NW_005842627.1:572718-579996 GCF_000455745.1 Alligator sinensis | reverse complement strand
ATGCCCCCCGCCCCCACCAGCCAAGTGAATCCCCCTTCCACTCTGCAGGACCAGGCTCAGGCTGGGCCATCCCCCTCACATCTCCACATGGCCAGACAGTGCCCTCCCCATGCCACCTTCAGGCAACATATTGGAGCCACCATCCATCTCACGGTCAGACCAAGCACTGCCTATGTGGCTCACCAGGGAAGAAAGTTGAGCACCACTAGTTTAAACACATATGACAATCCTTAGTGCTTTAAATTATAGCAGTAAATGATCTACAAACCATAAATGATCTACAAACCTCACATGTGGTCAGTGACTGACACACCATGATAACAAGTGCAGACTCTGGACCTAGAACAAGCCTAAATTATGATACTACATGCTTAAACTTGCATTATTAGCCATAAGTGATAGAAAAAAAGAAGTAGAAAGTCTTTTATTCAAGGACACTAGTAGAGGGCCACATCACGTGCAAATAACTTGGGTTTATTGCAAAACACTAATAGTAGTTAAATAGCAGCTGTAATACCTTAATGTTTTGTCTTTTGATGAGAAGAACTGAATCGTGTAGACAGTGAGCTTTTGTTGACTGAATTAAGCCAGAAATGTATAATTACTTGTTGCCAGTAAAAATTAAATTCAAGAAGTCTATGCCAAGCTACAAAGTATGGCTAACACAGGAGGGCCCAAAAATCTGTTTTTCAGTGACCACAGAGTGAACCTTTTCAGACATAACTAGCATGGTCACCAAAGAAAAGAAAGCAGTTAACATAACCTGCTGAATCAGATTAAAAAGAGCACAAAGCTTGAAAGATGACATTAAAAAGGGAGACCTTAATTTAGATGATTCAAATATGCTATATCATAGCTATATCTTAATGATCAGGGATTCTGGTTTTCTCTGTGTAAAAAATACAAAATTGTCTAATTAAGAAAAAAACAAAATTCTCCAATTAAGATCCCAACATCCACATTTTTGCATAATTACAATGAAACAGTTCAAAGCAGGCCACCACACCCAGAACATCTTCCAGGCGATAGCTGCCCAGATGGCCAGGCAGAGGCACACATGGCAGTAGTGCCGCACAGAGGCCAACTCTGCAGCCACAGCCCACTGGCAGCTGGCCCAGAGGAGTAGATTGGCTGTGCAGTCCCCATCCGGGTCTGGCAGGTGTGCCGCAGGTCACAGCCAGGCAGCAGCCACCCCTGTCAGACTGCTGCACTGGGTAGAGGGTGCAGGGAACTCTCAGGGCTACTTCAGCAGTCCAGCTGGCACAAGGGGTAGTGTCCCCAGGTACCAATTGGCTGGGCCCCAGAAGCTCCTGAGAGCAAGTAGCCCTGAGCTACTTGCCAAGGCAGGTTTTTTTACTGATGGGGCCAGCACAGGGTAGCTTTTTATATTGCTGGGGACAGCACAGATGCTGGTCCTGGGCTCTAACTCCCCCTGGCAGCATATCCAGGAGGAGCCAGGCAGGGTTATTTTGCCCCAAGTGGCCCAAATTGCCCCACACCAAAGTGCATGTCCGGACATGCGCGCTGTGGCAAAAAGTCCTGGCTCAAATCTGCACCGCTATTTTACCTGCTGCAAGTGCACGTACTTACATATGTGGATGCACCCACTGGGTGCATCTACATGTGTGCTTTACTCCACAGTAAAGCATCACTGTCTACACATGCATCCATATTAGGGTGAAGTAAATTAATTAACTCTGCCATAGGGTAGTACTTGTCCAGGACAAGCACTATCCTACAGCAGAGTAATTTACACCATCAGAACACACATGTTAATGGTGACAGGGGCTGGTTGAGGCATGAGAATGACACAGTGTGGGGACTGCCTGCAACCTAGCCCCACACTGTAACACCCTCATGCCCCATCTGGTCCCTCCATCAATCAACACCACCACCCAGAGCCCAGGGCTGACCCTCCCAGGGCCCCTGCCAGCCCAAGGCTGCTCCACCCCAGCTCAATGTGCTGCAGTCCCAGGCAGACATGTAAACGCTTCACCCAGGATAAACTCCAGAGCAAACTGTGCCAGAGTTTATTTCTTTGCCCTAATTGCACATCCACTGATGACAACAAATAAGAACAGGCATTCATTCTCCTGGCAACATTAATGAAGTATTTGGGCTTGGAAGCAATCGGTTCACTAGCAAACTGCTGCAAAGATAGTACAAGAGAAGTGTACCAGCTGGCCAGTACTAAGGACCTCTAAAGAAGGAGATAAATCTGTTTTTTAAAAATGCCTCCCATCCCAAAAAGGCATTTTTAAATAAACAGTGGGAGGCAAAGCTCACAAGTTTCATGAAGGGAAACATCAACCAAAAGAAGAGAGAAATTGTCAGTTTGCCTGAAATGTTCCAGAAAATCCAAGTATGAACTTCTGCATAATCTTTCTGGAAGGTGAACCAAAACCCACATGAAACCAAATCATCAGCATTTTTAAACATCTTAAGCCTATGAGCAATGCTATATAAAATAAACTAAGCAGAAAGCAATCACAAAACTTCTTGCCAAGTGACTATCTTCAGAAGACAAGATTCAGGGTAAGGACAGATGTCATCGTTGGCAATCCCTCAATTCGAAAATGCTCATCCACTGCTCATTGATGGCTTTTGAGGTGACTTAAGAGTCCAATCCTTGAACCACAGATCCACCCACAGAAGTTGTAGGGGAGGGGGGAGTAGGCTGCAGGTTAGGATTCCTCTCCTTTTCCTTCCTCCACTCTCTTGTCTCTGCTTCAAGTGCAAGACACTTTACCTTGAAACAGGCTGCCACTTGTTTGAGGTTGTGGTGCCATTGGGGTCAGTTGGCAGCCAGCTCTTCCCAATTCACTGTCAGTACCTGTTTTATTGAGGTATGACTTCAATGTGTCCTTGTAGCATTTTCTCTGGTCACCAAGAACTCTCAGACCATTACTAAGCTAGGAGTAAAACACTTGTTTTGGGACTCAACAGTCAGGCATGTACACAGTGTCATGTCCAGCAAAGTTGGTGCTGGTAGCTTCAGCTTCAGCAAGGATATTGGCATTTGTGTGGCAATCATCTCATTTGATGTGGAGGATTTTCCAGAAGACTTGTTGGTGATACCTCTCCAACATATTGAGATGATTATGGTAGGTCATTAACATTTCACATTCACAGAAAAGAGTGGGGATGGTGACTATATTGTAGACCTGGATTTGGTGTCTTTCCAGAGATTGTAAAGAGTAAACATATGCCAAAGCAATTTTCCAAAGGAGGCACTTGCACACTGGATACTGGGCTGGAACTCCTCCTTAATGTTCACTAAGAAATATGGATACCGATGTAGGGGAAGCACTTGACTACCTCCAGAGTCTTTCCCTCAATAGTAATTTAGGAAGGTAGGGAGGGGAATGTCACACTCATGGGCCAGGGCAGGCTGATAGAGAACTTTAGTCTTCTTGGTGTTGACAGAGAGGCCCAAAGTTGAGTAAACTTCTCCAAAGAGATCCAGTGAGGTCTGATTCTCTTTGATGAATTCCTCACAGAGCTCTTCAATCAGTTCTTCGCTTCACTATTCCTTAATACTGACCATGAAAATCCCCCCACCTTGAGCATAGACAGATGTCCAAAAGGCACCAGACTGCCAAAGATTAGTATTGACTTAGTTAAAGAGCACTTGGAACGGCTGTATGAGTACAAGTTAGCCGGCCCAGATGACCTCCATCCACGGGTGCTGAAGGAATTGGTCAGTGTCATTGCTGAGCCGCTGGCACGACTGTTTGAGCTTTCATGGTACTCCAGACAGGTCACTGAGGACTGGAAAAAGGCCAATGTGGTGCCCATTTGTAAGAAGGGGAGAAGGGAGGAGCCAGGTAACTTTAGGCCAGTCAGTCTTACCTCTATCCCTGGGAAAATACTAGAAAAAATTATCAAAGAGCGTATCTGTGAAAGCCCAGCAGGGGAAATGATGCTGAAAGGAAATAAGCACGGGTTCGTCACAGGTAGATCCTGCCTAACAAACCTTATAGCCTTTTATGACCAGGTCACATACTGCCTTGACACAGGAGCGGAGGCCGATGTCATTTACCTGGATTTTAGGAAGGCCTTCAACACAATTTCTCATCCTAGTCTCATAGGAAAGCTAGCGGGCTGTGGAGTGGACGCCTACACAGTCAGGTGGGTGGCTAACTGGCTTAGGGACTGCACCCAGAGAGTAGTGATTGACGGGTCATTCTTGGCCTGGAAGGAGGTGGGCAGTGGGGTCCCTCATGGTTCGGTCCTTGGGCCATTGTTATTTAATATCTTCATCAGCAATTTGGATGAAGGTGTGGTAAGCACCCCCTCCAAGTTCACAGATGATACCAAATTATGGGGCATAGTGAATTCACCAGAGGGCAAGGAGCAGTTACAGGCTGACCTGGACAGGTTAGATCAATGGGTGGAATGTAATAGGATGCAATTCAACAAAGATAAAGGTAAGGTACTCCACCTAGGAAGGAGGAATCCACAGCACACCTACAGGTTGGAGGATGTCCTCCTCAGCAGCTCAGAGGCTGAGAGAGATCTTGGATTCATAGTTGACTCCAAGATGAACATGAGCTGACAGTGTAATGAGGCCATCAACAAAGCCAATCGCACCTTGTCGTGTATTAGCAGATGTATGACCAACAGATCGAGGGAGATGATGCTCCCCCTCTATGCAGCATGGATCAGGCCACAGTTGGAGTACTGTGTCCAGTTTTGCACACCGCACTTCAAGAGGGACATGGAGGATCTGGAGAGGGTTCAGAGGAGGGCCACTCACATGATTAGTGTTCTCCATGAAAGACCCTACAAGGAGAGATTGAGAGATGTGGATCTATACAAAAAATGGCTGACCATGAATCTATGAAGATTCTCCCCAATTTGTGCAAGGATGTTTGTTTTCAGTACTTTGGTCTTTGAGCAAAAACATGCCAAGTTGAAGAGCCCTCCATTTATTCAGTATTCAATGTCAGCTCTGGAAGGAAAGCAATCCTTAATGAGAACCACGATGACTACCTAAAAGATGGAGAACAGAGTTGGGGCAATGATGCATCCATGCTTGCCCCAACTCAGATGACACAAACTCAGATGACACAAATCTGTCTCCAATCCACTACAAAAAATGATCCCAATCATCTCCATGGAAAAGCCTCATGACTTTGATGTACTTTCCAGGACATCCAAATATGACCAGTACTTTCCACAAGGCTTCATGACTGAAGTAATTAAAGGGCATTTTACACATACATTTTCATGGTGCATCGAAACAAATCGAAACTGCTCCACATGCAAGCTGACGTGCGCCGTGTTGCATCGCGTGCAGTTGTATAAAGCGGCAAAATGTGCATAAGCATGCAGAAAATGTCACTGGTATGCTTTTGAACTAAAACAGCTTTGATGTGCTTTAGTTCAAAAGTGTGCCACCGTCATTTTCTCAGCACTGATGGCATTTTGCCATTTATCCAACTGTATGAACCACAGCACTGGGCACTTTTAAAAGTGCACGGTGCTGCAGCACAAACATATGTACAAATGCCCAAAGGCCTTAGTAAGGTCAATGAAGGTAAAATACAGGTCCCGATGTTGTTCCTGACACTTTTATTGGATTTGGCAGGCAACAAAGATCATGTCCACTGCCCCACAGGACGGTCTGAAACCACTGAGATTCCAGCAGGACTTCTGCAGCAAAAGGTAGAAGATGGTTCAGGAGGATGTGGGAGAGGATCTTCCCTGCTATAAGGAGGAGGGTGATACCTCGATGATTCCCCTCACACAGACATATCTCCTTTCTTCAAGACAGTCAATGTTGGCATTCTTCAGATCCTAATATCCATCCTAAACTTCCCGCACTGCAACTTGAGACCATTGCCCCTTGTTCTGACATCTGCCACCACTGAAAACAGTCTAGCTCCATCCTCTTTGGAACCTCCCTTCAGGTAGTTGAAAGCCACTATTAAATCCCCTCTCAGTCTTCTCTTACTTAGACTAAATAAACCCAGGTCTCCCAGCCTCTCCTCGTAAGTCATGTGCCCCAGCCGCCTAACAATTTTCTTTGCCTTCTGCTGGACTCTCTTCAATTTGTTCACATCCTTTCTGTAGTGGGGGGCCCAAAACCGAACACAGTACTCCAGATGTGGCCTCACCAGTGCCAAATAGAGGAAAAGAATCATTTCCCTTGATCTGCTGGAAGCACTTCTACCAATGCAGCCCAGAACACCATTAGCCTCGTCACATGCTCAAAGACAGGCTGGCAATATAGGCCGACCTGGACAGGCTCATGAAGTGGGAGGACCTCAATCTGATGTCATTTAATACAGAGAAATGTAAAGTGCTCCATCTGGGGAGAAATAACACACAACACACTTACAGGCTCAGCAGTGCTATTCTTGCCAGCACCACAACTGAACAAGACCTGGGTGTCATCACTGGCAACAAAATTAACATAAGCCACCAGTGTGATGCTGTAGGTGGCAGGCCTTACCAAATGCTGCCATGCATCCACTGAGGCATCTCAAGCAAGGTAAAGGATGTCATCCTCCCGCTCTACTCGTCCTTGGTGAGACCACAACTGGAATCCTGCATCCAGTTCTGCGCGCCACACTTCAAGAAGGATGTGGAGAAGCTTGAGAGTGTCCAGAGGAGGGCCACACACATGATTAGAGGCCTGGAGACCAAGATGTATGAGGAAAGGCTTGAGATTGTTCAGCCTGAAGAAAAGACTCAGGGGGGATTTGGTTGAAGTCTATAGGTATATGTGAGCTGTACATCAGGTCTTGGGGAAGTATCTATTCAACAAGGCCCCCCAGGGGTGGACAAGAAATAATAGATACAAGCTGATTGAAGATCACTTCAGGCTAGACATAACGAAAAATTTCTTTACAAGCTGAGTGCCAAGGGTTTGGAACAGGCTCCCCCCAGAGGTGGTAAAGTCATCCACACTGGCGATCTTCAAAAAACATCTTGCCACCCATTTTGCTGAGATCATTTGATCCCAGCAGTCTTTCCTGCCCATGTGCAGGGGGGCTGGACCTTGTCATGACCCAAAAGGCATGATTGTGCGTGTGTGCTTCGGCATCAGAATTATCCACGTTAAGTTGCAGAGCATTGCACGGGAGAGTTTCCTGTTGCAGAGGAAACTCCGGTGCAGGGACCAGTTTCCCGCCTTTTCTGCAGCTTCTTTTGCAGAGTGCATTGCTCGAGTTGCAAGAGGAATGCACGGTGCAAAAGAGTTCCCGCCACCGGTATGCAAATTCGTTCCCCGTGATTGGCTAGTGCTAAATTATTCACACGTGGCGGCTA
>NW_005842627.1:553619-572276 GCF_000455745.1 Alligator sinensis | reverse complement strand
CTGTAACTGCAACTTAATCAAGCTTTCCAGCCTACACCATTGCCATCTCGGTGTAAGTAAACAATCTTTTAAACTACCGATACGCGTCCGTGCCTAATTCCAGAGCGAAGGCCTTCCCTCTCCGCCCCCGCGTGCCCGGGCTGCTGGCCACAGCCCGCGTGCAGCGCGAAAAAGGGCTCGGGGCGCTCCCGGCCCGCACAGACCTGATGATCTGTAAGGTACCTTCCAGCTCCTAATGACTATGCCTATGCCTCAACTACAACAAAGGAACACTGTTGGCTCATATTCAGCTTACTGTCCACTTGAACCCCCAGGTCCTTTTCTACAGAGCTGCTGCCCAACCAGTTAGCCCCCAGTCTGTAACAGTGAATGGGATTGTTTCATCCCAGGTGAAAGACTTTGAGATTTCTTTTGGTCCAATCCTCCAACTTGTCTAGGTTTCTCTGAATCCTAAACCTATCCTCTAATGTATCTTCTACTACCCCCAGCTTGGTGTCTGCAAGCTTGATGAGGGTCCACTCTATACCATCTTCCAGGGCATTGTTGAAGATACTGAACAAAACCCGCCCCAGGACTGATCCCTGGGGCACTCCACTCGATACCGGCTGCCAACTAGACATCAAGCCATTAACTACTCCCCTCTGAGATTGATAATCCAGGCAGTTTTCTATCCACCTTACAGTCCATTCATCCAAGCCATACGTCCTTAGCTTGCCTGCAAGAACGTTGTGGAAAACAGTATCAAAAGCCTTGGTAAAATCAAGGTATCCATTGTCTCCCCACATCCACAGAGCCAGTCATCTCATTATAGAAGACAATCAGGCTGGTCAGACATGACTTGCCCTTGGTGAATCCATACCAACTATTCCTAATCACCTTTTTCTCCTCCAAGTGCTTAGAAGTGGATTAGGTGAGGTTCTGCTCCATGATTTGTCTAGCCACTGAGGTGAGGCTGACTGGTCTGTAGTTTCCTCAATCTTCCTTTTGCCCTTTCTTAAATATGCCCTTTTCCAATTATCCATGACCTTTCTCGATTGCCATAAATTTTCAAAGATGATGGTGGCTCTCCAATCATATCAGCCAACTCCCTCAGCACACTGTGCTGCATCCCATCCAGCCCCATGGATTTGTCCATGTTCAACTTCTCTAAAAAGTGCCTAACATGTTTTTTTGTTACAGTTGATTGTTCACCTCCTCCCCAGACTGTGTTGCCAGGTACAGTACTCTGAGTCCTGACCTTGCCTGTGAAGACTGAGGTGAAGAGAGACCTCTGTCACTAGGTTGCCTACTCCATTCAGTAAGGGACCCACACTTTCCCCCTTCATCCTTGCACCCAGAGCCCTGTAGTCACTTTTGATCTTCCCAGAGTGGTCTCTGGCAGTACCATTGCTGTCCACATTCATGAGCAGCATGGGGTAGTAGTCAGAGGGCCAGACGAGTCTTGGTAATCCATCCATGACATCTCAGATCCAGGCTCCAGGCAAGCAGCAGACCTCCTGAGATAACAGGTCAGACTGACAGATGGATGTCTCTGTCCCCCACAAAAGAGTCTCCAACCACCACCACCCATTGCTTCTTCTTAGTGGCAGCAGTCTTGATCCTTCCCACCTTGGGGAGGCCTGGCCTGTCCTCCTCCGCCAATGGAACATGCTCCTCCCCCTCTGTTGCAAGGGCTCCATATCTGTTCTCCAGACATGCTGCCGCAGGTGGAGGTGAAGATTTCTGCTTGCAGCCAGAGGTCACAAGCTTCTAGCTTCCACCTGCCCCAAAGTTCATGTCCTCTCCCTTCTCTAGAGCTGCCTTTAGCAGTTCTTCCTCCACAGTCCCAGAGGTCTCCTCCAGCACTGAATCAATGAACTCTTCATGGCAGAGGATGATTCAGAGCCTCAACACCTCCTCCTGTAGTTCTCTTGCCTGCTCTCTGAAAGACACCACCAGAAGGCACCACTCACACCACAGGCACTCCCCTCTTGGCCATCACCAGAAGGAATCTGTAAACCATAATCCCCACAGCACCTAACCTGGACCTGGATAGAAGCCTTGATGGCGAGTGGTCCTGCCTGCACAGAAACCTCACAGGTGCAAACAAAGGCAGTGGCAGTGGCTCTGGCATTGTGACATCCTCCAGCCATTTCCTTAATTCTTTTAATCTGTCTCCTCGCTCTTACTGCCCTTCTTCCAAGAACACCTTCCTTAGCAAACTCACCTGGAAGCTGGCCTGTTTACTGCTCCTTGTCCCCTTTTTCACTGCTTCCTCACACCAAACTTAAAGGCTCCCCCCTCAAGGCGTGTGTGTGAAGGAACTGACTTATGAACTGACCAGCCAAGTACCTGCAAACTGCCTGCTCTGCCTGCTGCCCCTGTTCACTCACTCCCTAGTTGCTATGGGAGTCTCCTTTTATACCCTCCTGGGCCTGGACTGGCTCTTCCCCCTTGTTAGGGCTTTTGTCAGACCCAGGCAACAATCACTCAGCTAGCAACACTCCCAGCTTCCCAGAGCACAAGTCCAAAACACACACACAGCCCAGCAAAAAAACACTCGGCAAGCCAAAGGTACAGGCAGCCCTGGATCACTTACCTTCCCTAGACAGGATCTGGTGCCTGGCTTCTTTTCCTCTTCCCCTTCCTCTTCTTGCTCCCAATAAACTGCCTGCCAACTGCCTTCCCTGTTTGCTGCCCCTGTTCACTCACTGATTCTAGTCATGAGTGGTGGCTAATTAGCCATAGATCCTTTGGAAGGTGCTTGGGAGGAATCTGGATTACACACACACACACACACACACACACACACAGAGCAGTACTGAGCTGTGGGGTCACCGTGGCTTGAAACGCTGTTGACTCTGGTGGGGTCCAGCCCAATGAAGTATTGCTGCCTAAGTACTGCCTAAATTTATGCTTGGGTACCTGTGCTAAAACTTGCAGCAGTTTCTAAGAAAAATAGAACATGCACCAATTGAATGAACTAAGTGCATGGGCACTATATGCAAATTGCTACTACAGCCATGTTTAATTTCAAGATTGTTTTCAAATTTTCTCCTCACTTCCATGTACTCAGGTAGAGCAGGATCTGACAATAATAAGAGGGGAAGGGGGCTGTTAGTGAAAAAAGTTGAGGAGAAGCACAGATTAAAGGGCTACCTGATCCCCAAAATTATTTTCCCTGTTGTAGCAGTGGGAGGGGGACAAATTCAAGGCAAACTGCAAGGGGGCTGGGTCATGCCGCCTGGAGCTGAGTTGTCTCTCTGATGTAATAGTAGTGTTCTGCCCTTCGAAAAAATCATCTGCCACACCTTGATGTTACAGAGAGAGGTACCAAACACTTTTGGGAGACAAAAAGGATTGCTTAAAAGCTCAGGAGGTCAGCTTATCTTCGCAGGGCTCTACCACCCCCATGCCCTACCCTAACCACACCAGGTATGTGTTGCTTGCTTGTTGTTGCTTGCCTACTGGACTGAGCGTCAGGTCTTAGTCTTGTGGACTCCCTTGTTGTGGGGGGTCCTCTTCTAAGTTGGCTACTTGCCCCATTCTTCCCTGCACAGACTCCCAAGACATCCACCTCTCAATTCTAATCCCACCCTTACCTTCAGGGTTGGGATGGATTTACCCCTCCTTGGGGTGTAATCTCGTCCATGTCTATATTCTCTTCTAGGGTCCTGAAGCAGTTATCTCCACCCCTCAGGACTGGACTCACCAACAGAGTGGTCTCTTCCATTGCTTCGCCGGCTCTCTCCAGATAAGTTCTGAGACCAAGGCTTTCCTCCAAGCCCCAGAGTCAGTTCCTCCTCTCTTCATCTATCTGCATCTGGCTCCCCTTTTCTCCGAACCGACCCCAGATGCTCCCTTGGCATCCCTTTAAATTCTATTTCTCCTCCGCTGTGCCCCCTGTGGCAGCTGCATCAAGGAGACAGTGAATCAGATGCTGTTTTCCTTGTATTTTTTGGCACCATTTTACTCTTCTTCTTCTGCCGTGCTGTTTTCCCTGTCCCAGGCTCAAACTCTGGCAGCTGGGCTTGCCACAGCAGCCTTTGAACTGCCATGGCCCCAGCTGGCTCCTTTATTTAGTCAGTGCATGGCATCTCTCCCACCTTGGCTCAGGATGGTTTCTTCAGCATCTCTGGGTAAGTTTTGTTTCTTTGTATTCTTCCTTGCTGTCCTGTGGCAAAGAGTCTTGGCCACCCTGTCACACAAATCTCTAATAATTAGATCCTATCTCTGGAAGGGCATGGGCAGTGGGGTCCCACAGGGCTCGGTCCTAGGACCGATACTCTTCAATGTCTTCATCAGTGACTTGGACGAGGGAGTGAAGTGTACTCTGTCCAAGTCTGCAGATGATACAAAACTGTGGGGAGAAGTGGACACATTGGAGGGCAGGGAACAACTACAGGCAGACCAGACAGGTTGGACAAATGGGCAGAAAACAATACAATGCAATTTAACAAGGAGAAATGCAAAGTGCTGCACCTAGAGAGGAAAAATGTCCAGCACACCTACTGCCTAGGAAATGACCTGCTTGGCAGCATGCAAGTGGAAAGGGATCTTGGAGTCCTAGTGGACTCCAAGATGAACATGAGTCATCAGTGTGACGAAGTCACCAGAAAATCTAACTGCACTTTATCATGCATCAGCAGATGCATGACAAACAGAACCAAGGAGGTGATACTTCCCCTCTATCGGGTGCTGGTCAGACCGCAGTTGGAGTACTGCATGCAGTTTTGGGTGCCACACCTCAAGAGGGATGTGGATAACCTGGAGAGGGTCCAGAGAAGGGCCACTCGTATGGTTAAGGGCTTGCAGGTCAGCCCTACGGGGATAGACTAGGGCACCTGGACCTCTTCAGCCTCCGCAAGAGAAGGTTGAGAGGCAACTTTGTGGCTGCCTATAAATTCATCATGGGGGTGCAGAAGGGAATTGGTGAGGCTCTATTCACCAAGGAGCCCCTGGGGGTCACAAGAAATAATGGCCATAAGCTAACAGAGAGCAGATTTAGACTGGACATTAGGAGGAACTTCTTCACAGTTAGAGTGGCCAAAATCTGGAATGGGCTCCCAAGGGAGGTGGTGCTCTCCCCTACCCTACTCTTTCCTGCCTATGCAGGGGGTCGGACTCGATGATCTATTGAGGTCCCTTCCAACCCTAACATCTATGAATCTATGAAACTTGTAAGAAATTTATAATTTTTCCATAATAATTAGATACTCGTGGCCATTTCTATTCAAGTAAAGACAGTAAGTTGCCCCAACACTGATGCTTCTTTTAAAATTGGAGCAGTTTTGTTACACTTGTATCACTGTAAGCTCATGCACATAGAACTGTTACAGTTTAACAGCTGCAGCCTCATCACAAGCAACAGCTTCCTATCCCGTGTCCATACCAAAAGTTCTTATTGACTTCTGCCCCCTCCTGGTGGCCAATGCTTTAAAAAAGCGGAATTCAGTGGAAATGCCCAGGTGTGAACTCAGGATATACCTACCAGCAGATCTAATCTCATGGCACCAGTCACTCCATCACTGAACCTTTCCTTCCCTTAGTTTTAGCAACCCATTCAAATCACTATGATTTTTTTCCTCCTCAAAATAATCCTCTTCCAGTTTGACTAGTTAGCTCTAGAGAGTACTTTCGGGTCCTAAATGTTTCCCAGAATGCATCGCATGGTCCAATAAGTGCCTTTCACTGGTTACAACTCAAGTTAGATGGGGAAAAAGTGATCTTCAAAAAGCAGACTTCCATAAGCCATCTAGTACTTTTTAGACCAAGGACAAATTCTTGAAAGTGAATCAACAAGCCCATGGAACATAGAAGCATAGGCAGGGAGCATTTCTTGGGTGAAGTATCACTGCTTCTTTCCGAACTTGATGAAGTTGATCTGCAAATTTTTCAAAATGGCCTCTTGAAGAGCAACACCAATATCCCTGTCTTAATATGGCAAAGGCACTTGAGATAACAGCAGTGAAACCCACACCTGCAAGAAAGGATCAAAACTGCCAAGAACAACTGTTGCTGTTGCTAAAAATAACTAATTCTGTGACAGGGAAGTGACAACTATGGAGCTCAGAGAGAAGTTTAAAAGACTTTAGAAGAGGCACAGTTGCTACAGAAAAGGCAAAGGGAAACAAAATATAGGAGAGAAAAATTTAAGAGCAACCTAGTCAACAATTATAGTGAACTAATTCTCAATAAGAAGTGAAGAGTAATACAGAAATGTCAAAACAGGGTGGTCATTGACAAAATAGATTTAAAACATAATTTGGGGATAGAGGTCAAATCTTTATAAAATATAATAATGTGATATGCAAGTTATACGATCTAGCTTGACACAAAACTACTATGATTTGGGAAAGCACAGTGTTTGTAACTTAACCTAACTTTTGCTTACCCCCGAAGGAAAGTTAAATGGAAAAGTGAAGTATGGTAAAGGCGTAAATGTAGTTTAGTTAACATGTTAGGATCACTATAAGGATTGCATCAATGTAAAGACTGTTTTCTGCTATTGAAAATAAGTTATGCGGACCTGTATGGTGTCCTGAAGAAATCTGGTTGGAAAAGTAACAAGGAAACAAAAATGTGACCATTTACCGGCCTGAGCCGCCTGCCTTAAAACAAAGAGCAGCAGTAAAGTTCTTGGTACAAGTCCTCAGGCAAGGCTTCCACTTGAAAGCTGTCAGTCTTAAAGCAATAAACATTTTTAATTGACTCCACTCTGTGCACATCTCTAAACAATTCCTGTTATATATTTAATAATACCACCCTGTTCTACTGTGATCCAAATCTTTAAATGTTTTGAGCTAACATCTGCATGGAAGACTGCCCCCTACATGGCCAATGCACTAGACAGAATTATATTGCTTGCTGGAAAGTTACAGCTCAAGTTAAAACACCTTGCTTTTTCGATGTGTTTTGTTGTTTACAGCTTCACTGTACGATATAAATGCTACTGTACAAATATACCAACATTAACAATATGAATTACTGACTGACTGACATTTGCTTATTATAGAGTCTTCAAAGTACAAGTAAGCTCTCTCACTTCAGACTTCATTTGCATACATTAAAGAGACAGGTGAATTAATTTCTTAATCCAAAGCAGAAAATAACATCAAAATTAATTTTGAGTAACTTCCTAAAACAGGCAGAAGATACTAACAAAAACCACTGTTTATCCCCTAATCATACTTAAGTCTGGAAAATATCTAATTTGAAATCTGCCAGCCAAAATCACAAACAGCTTCCTGTCCAACCATGCATGAGTTAAATACCAGTAAATAGAAAGCCTCCGTGATGCACTAGCAATGCTCTGGGCAACATTTTCAAACTGCAACTCAGTCCCCACTTCTTCTACCCTTGCATAGCATTTAAAAAGAAGCACAGATGCAATACAGAAAAACAGTTTTCACCATCATGCAGAGAATTTAAGAACATGTCAATGGAGATTTTTAAAGGCACATTTTTGTATATCAAAATAAGTTATGTGGACAACTTGGCTGGTGCCCTAATGAAATCTGGGTTAAAGAGTAACAAGGAAACAAAAATGTGAGGCACATAAGTAGTATATAGGCTCACCGCCCTTCAATGCAAATATGACAGGTGGGCGGGACTGGAAGTCCCCCCCTTTCCCCTTGTATGGTGCGTGATGTCACCCCCACCCCCCAGTTGCATGGTGTGTGATATCAGCAACACTGCCCCCCAGTCACATGGTGTGTGACACCACCACCACATGGTTCATGACATCAGAAGGACAGCCCATGCAAACCCCCAGAGCCCAATCCCTCATGCTACAAGAACTGCCCTAGATCATGTGGTACAGTTATGACCTATCAGGTCCCAGACTGCTCTAGCCCAAGGAGCATAGGTGTGGCCTATGGGGTGGCAGGGTGGTGGTGTGACCCCTCTAACAACCCACCCCTCCACCCCCGACCAATTGGCAGGGGTTTCAGAGGACTCAGACCTCCCAAGAATGATGCTGAACCAATTGGAATGAGGGGGTGGGATTTAGGCTGCAAGCCCCACCAGGTCTATCTGCTTTCCCAAATGACCCCTCTGTTTATCTGAGACCATGCTAAGGTGAGTAGGGGTGGATATGGATTATTTCACAACACCTGTAGGCCCACTCACCACAACCCCAAGATGGCCTCATAGAAAGTGTTACTATAGAAATAGTTTTGAGGAGGAGGCCTGGCTCCTAGCCCAAAGACTCTTTAAGACACTTGATCCTGTTCGGGAAGACCCAATGAACAGGCAAATGGAGGAGGCCCAGGCCCCTAAAGCAGACATTGAGAATTTGGAAGAGGGTATCTTTGTGCCAGAGCCTGCATGTGAAGTAGAGGTCATTGCAGAAGAGAAACTGGTAAGAACTTGGAGCATGGTTGTGGGGGCACTTAGATTTTGAGGGTAGTGGTGTGAGTTCACTTCATGGCACACGTGTGTTTGGAAGTAGCTAAGAATTGATTAAACAGCAGCTAACTAAGTCCTTTATTTGAACTCCTTTGCAGTTAAATGAAGCCTTTTTAATGACTCCAGAAAACCTACTCACCAGTACACCAGAAGGAAGCATATGCTTCTGCAGAGAACAAAGACTAGATGAGGCTGAAGAGTTCAGAAAACAATTAGACATTGAATCAACAGGTCCTGTTTCAAGTTGTGAACGTAAAATCTTCATGAAGTCTCGTGCACATTTCCTTTTATGGCATAATGAAATATTGTTTGAGGAAGAGACTTTTTGACCTATGCTGGGGGTGCACATTTGACCTAGGGGGTCAAGAAGCCCACAATTGTGTTACTTGGTTAGATGAAGACATAAATCAAATAATTGAGGAACTCTGCCAGGAAATATGTCTTGATAGCATTTTCAATGCTGTTATAGCCATTGGATTTGCCAGGAACATTCTCAGAATTACTGAGAAACATTTAATTCAGGTTAGAGAGCTTCTAAATGCTGTGTATTCTGCAGAAGATCATAATGCTTCCCTTCATGATTTGATCACTGGGGAAGATAAAACTCTCATACCCCATATTGAATGCTTAATTGGTACTGGAGATTATAAAACCCTGCTTAAGAGAAGGGCTTAGCAAAAACAGTTTAAAATGGGAGGGTTTATATCTTTTGCTGAAATCAGCTTTTGAAACTTTATGTTTCTTGGGGGAGGAGAAGAGGGGTGTGTGTGTGTGTGTGTGTGTGTGTGTGTGTGTGAGAGAGTGTGTCTGAGAGAGAGAGGAGAAGAGGAGCGAGGGCCCCCCCCCCCCCCCCCTCCAAATATAGAGGGTAGGGGTAAGCAAATTTTAAGTTTGTAGTGTGTGAGGAAAGTGAATTCTCAATGCTGAGATGTAAATTTTATATTTCCTAAGTGATCACATGCACCACTACGAAAGAAGAGTGGGGGCCTGGGCAGAGACCTCTAAAAGCACAAGCAAAAAAACCCAGAAATGCTCCCCCTGCAGATCACAACACCCAAGGATCAGAAGACCATTGGGACAGAACAGAAGGGCATGGTTACTCAGAGGAAAACAAGCCACATACCTCTAAGAAAACCATATGTAAAAAGACAAGGATTCACACTCCCAAAACAGGTGATCTGGGCCCCGTGAATAAGAAACCCAGGACTGATTGCTCACACAATTTAGAGAAAGAGGAGAGTCTTTCTCCTTTTTTGAAAAATCATGATTATTGTGAAAAAAGTGTGGGTTTTCAGGGTGTGTGTAACCACCTTGTCTTGAAAGATCATGATTATTGTGAAAAAAGAGGGCGGGTTTTCAGGGTGGATATAAGCACCTTGTCTTGAAAGATCAGGATTATTGTGAAAAAAGAGGGGGGGTTGGGGTGGTGCTGGCAAGCACATACATCTCAGAACGAGTGTGCAGAACGCTTTGAAATATCATGATTACTACTGGAGCAAAAGGGTAAATTTTAGTCAGAGAGGAGGTAGTCTGTGTAACTCAGACAGCAATCGTGGCTTGTATCAGAAGAGGGGGAGTCATCATAAACACGGGGGTAAGAATGGGTGGCGAACCAGCAAGTGGCTCGTGGGGTGAAAAGTAAGGGCCTGGTTAAAGAAGAGCATGGGGAAAGCTAAACACCAGTTGAGGAAAAAATAAGAGATTCCCTAGTAATGGCACTTTAGAAGGCCCCTCCTCCCAGGCCTGACCCTTCACCAGGGCCCATGAAGCCTGAGAGAGGGGGTGAAGAATATTATTTAGGAAGCCCTTTAGAGGGTCCCTCAACTGTACCCCGGCCTCCCAGACCTGACCTTTCACCAGGGCCCACAGAGCCAGAGAGGGGAGATGGTGACTATGATTTAGGAAGCCCTTTAGAGGGCCCCTCAAATGTTCTCAGGCTTCCCACACCACCAAGACCTGAAGGATCAGAGAGTTGGGATAATGAATCTGGTGTAGAAGACAGTTTAGAGGACCCCTCAAGTGCCCCCTGGTCTCCTGAGTCAGCAGAGGATGTTTTACCGGATGTACATATGGTGCAGGTGAGAAGGCAAGAGTGGTCTGTAGCCAGGTTTGGAGGGATAAGGTACACTGAGAAGTTCCGTTTTGTGAATCTGGAGCATGTGCCATTACACGTGGCATACGAAGCCATAAGCAGAGGGGTAGAAGAAATTGTAGCAGAACTCCGCCAGAGATTCACTGGCAATGACTACGCCCAGTTACATATTCAGGCAAATAGCATGGCAAACTGTTTATACTCTAGAGCTATTAATTTAAACTAGATGACCCCAGAGCTGGTTTTAGTGTGGTTCAGTAACCTGTTACAAAGCCAGAGAGAAATATTACTCGATTCGACATTTTGGCTGGTTGTGGTCATTGTGAGAGGCCAGGGAGGTGGGAGCCAGAGTTATAAGCTCTATCCCCTATTCCCTGATCATTGCTAAAAAGAGGAAGTATTTAAGCGACTTGAATACCTATGATACTAACCTATGCTTTGCAGGCAGTCTATTGGCTGTTACAAAACATAGAGCTGCCAGAGATGCCAAACTGCTAGATGGTGCCAAAGAACTGCATAGGAAATTAGGCATGTCTATATATCAAAAGGTTACGCTCCATCAAGTACCTTGTTTGAAGACCTTGAACAGGTTAACATTCACATTCACATTTTTAATCGCATAAGGAAAACATTGGGTGGAGTTTATTTAAAACACAGGATGCACCCAGATACCCTGACACCTGTCTTCTGCTGCATGGTGAACGTTATTATGGTATTTTGGATGTGAAAAAGGTGTTTGGCATAAGAAATTATTGCGATCTTTGTCAGACATTGTATAGCTATAGCCACACGTGCAGGTTCCAATGTCCTCTTTGCCTGAGCCCAAACTGTGCTGAAAACGTGGGCAGGACACAGAGGTGCCCTAATTGTAAACTGTTCTGTCATTCCAAAGAGTGCTTAGAAAGGCACGTAGCCCTGGCCTCTGAAAAACAGATTGAATGTCTGACTAAAACTCTGTACGATGAGTGTAAATCTTACGTGGACAAAAAGCACGAGTGCAAAGGGCGGCAGTGCAAACAGTGTTATGGGAAAATCACGGATGTAAACAAGCACTGGTGCTTTATGCATCAGATTAAAGAGCCTGAAGAAGGCGAGGGATACTTTTTTTATGATTTTGAATGTGTGCAGGAGACAGGGATGCATGTGCCCAACTACATTTTTGCAATGAAGCTAAAGACAGGGGGAAAAAACCCTCAGAAAGCCACAGGCAAAAACCCCCAAAAGGCTTGTAAAGCTAAGCCCAAAAAGCCAGAAGGCACTTGAGAGTTTAAGGGCGAAGGGTGTCGGTCTGATTTTATTAAGGTCTTTATGGATAAAAAGTTCAAGAACTACACCTTCATAGCTCACAACATCAAAGGCTACAATGGTTACTTCATTGTTAGCCAGTTATTGAAGGAAAAAATAGAGGTGAAACTAATCACTCAGGGCGGTAAACTCATGTGCATTACAGTGACCAGGCTAGGCATCCGTTTCATAAATTTTTTAAACTTTTTGCCAATAAAACTTAGCAAACTTCCACAGGTGATAGGGTTTGAAGGATGCAAAGGTTATTTCCCACATTTTTTTAACATGGCAGAAAACCAAAATTATGTGGGGCCTCTCCCAAAGGTGGAGTACTATGGCATTGAAAATATGATGTCCGTTGAGAAAGGACAATTTTTAGAATGGTATTAGAATAAGCGCGTTAAGACCTTTGACATGCAAAAGGAGCTGGCCTATTATTGGCATGTAAAAATTTTGAAAGAGGCCTGCTGCCTCTACAGGGATGAGATTATGAAAATGACATGGCAGGTAGACCAAGTGAAAGTAGATGGTGAACTCCAAAACGTAGTACTCTGCATAGATCCTTTCCAATACATCACGCTGGCCTCCGTCTGCATGGCCATGTACAGGTTTATGTTTTTGGAACCACAGACCATAGTGCTTCTCTCCCCGGACAACTATCACAGACAGAAAAAGAGGTTTTCAACCCCATCTATCCAGTGGCTAATGTACATTTCAGAGAAAGAAAATATTCAAATTCGACATGCTTTGCAGGATGGGGAATTTCAGGTAGGCTCCTATTTTTTAGATGGCTGTGCCAACATTGATGGGGAACCTACGATGTTTGAATATAACGGATGTTTTTTCTACGATTGTGTCACTTGCTACAATGAGAAAGACCAGAACCCATTGACGTGGACCACCTTCGGATTTCTGAATTACCAGGCATTGCACAAGACCGATTATCTCAAGAGAGAGGGGTTTACCATTAGGACCACTTGGGAGCACAAGTGGAGGGCTCTGTTAGAAACAGATGAGGAGCTGGCAGATTTTTTAAACAGAACCCCACTGCCTTCTCCATTGGTGCCTAGGGATGCTCTTTCTGGGGGGAGAACTAATGCCATCTGTCTATATTGCCAAACTAAACCCGGCGAACAAATACACTATCACGATTTTACCAGTCTTTACCCCTTCATAAACGAAATGAAAGAATACCCTGAAATCATTCATGACAATTTTCAATCCCTGTCGAGCTATTTTGGAATAGCCAGGGTGCAACTACCCACTGTGAAACCATTTTTCCCTGTGCTACCCACCAGGGTGAACGGGAAACGTATGTTCATGCTGTGCTGCCTCTGCACGGAAACAAGACAGCAAAAGTGCATCCACAGTGATGAAGAAAGGGCCCTCCTGGGCAGGTGGTGCACACCAGAATTGAATAAAGCTACCGCCAAGGGGTACAGAGTAACTCAAATCTATGAAGTCTGGCATTTTGCCGAGAGATCTAGCACCCTTTTTTAATGGTTCATAAAAATGCACCTCCGATAGAAGCAGGAAGCCTCAGGCTACCCCGCCTGGTGTACCCTGCCAAGAAAAACAAGAGAGATATGTGGCCAATTTCTTGCAAAAAGAAGGCATGACCTTACGCCCAGAGCATATCAAACCCAACCCCGCACATGATCGCATTAACCATGGTGGGCAAAGCTGCAGCAAAGCATATTTCTGCTCTCAGGTTCCCAGTTTTAACCAGCAAATAATGATCAGCACACTCCTGGTCAGGAGACAGGTCAAAGGCAAATAAGGTGTACCCCAGAGCAAACTCCTCACGGTTGATTATCAGGGTCCGGTCTTTCATATGTTTACCAGCTGTCTGTACCACCTGCATGTATTCTCTCACGCAGTTACCATTCTCAAAATCTGGTTGTAGGGGCTTTGTCAGGGTTTGTTCTCCATCGACGTAGAGGGACACAAAATTAATATTGTAACATTTAAAGTTAAAGGGGCTTTTAGCATAATTCCCGCTAAAGGCATCGTTATCCATGAACCCAATGACAATGAGTTTGGGCAACTGTACCAGAAACAGATTTTCCTGGTTGCTGGTTGCGGACTCAGCTGCAGTCAGGAATGCTAAACACTTTCATACCCACACAGTCTACGGGGTATTTAGCGTTGGCCGTAAGCAAGGCAAGAAGGCGGCACCTTTGCTTTAATTTAAGTTTAATTTTCACATCCACGCCATTCAGCAACAGTTTTTCTTGAAAAAACAAATTGCTATGGAGATGACCAAGCAGCTCTATCTTTTTGCTCCAGTCTGTCAGGTTTGCCCGTCTCCGAAACCCATGATTATCGCCATCCCGTGTGACCGTTCCATGATGCCTGGGGGTATCTTTGTAAAACAGGCCAGCAGAAAATTGGGTGGCGAGGGTGTCATCGCTGTAGTTGAGAACCAATTCAATGAAGGCTCAGTAAGGGTAACAGATGTTGCTCTGGCTTATGAGATGATCTCCCAGAGTGACATCCAGCTGACTGAAGACAGAGGCTAGCGGGTAATTCACCAGACCCATTGCTGCCCTGGCATCAAGATCAGCTCCATTGCCTTTTACAATCTTGCAGCAAAGGTACAGCAGCGCGTTGTTCAAATCCATGTAATCTTCACCATTCCCAGCTATGAAAAAGTCAAGGGGGATGGACTCAGTAATAGCTGAGAGTGTGGGGGATCTCAACATACAAGCTTTTCTCAGTGCAGGTCTGCATAGGGGCTATTTGAAACACATCCAGTTCAGATTTGGTGCATTCTTCAGACCCGCAGTAAACAACGGCCATGGTGGTTAAAATAAATTTGTTTCCCCCAGGAGAGTGCCCCTTCTTTCTCCCAGGCTGCTTCTTGGTTTTTCATGTATGGCTGCCCTGTCGACTTACCCTCTTCTTTTTATGGGGTTGAGGAGGTCCTGCACGTCCAAAGCCTGGTGCGTCTCTCTTTCTTTTCAGGCTCTTTATTTGAATATACACAAGGCTGGACCCCTCCTGCTTTGCCAGCTTGACCACCTTATCCAGGACAGCTCGGGAGACATGACTAATCACATCTTTCTTTGGCTATGTTTTGCACTGCATTTTTAGCGTGAGGCTTAATAATCTCCAGACCCCTTCTCAAAAGCGGAACAGCTTTTCTAAAGAGGCTATGAAATATGCCTCCCACACCAGCCCTGTACATCACTGGCACCCACTGATATCCAGGAAGACCATACCCAGCCTGAGCTTTATAATAATTTCTGTACAACATAGGATCCCCATAGGTCTTTACTATCACCATCGTGCTTTTACTTATTTTAAAATCTCAAAAGTCTTCCAGGGGCGTAGGTGAAGCTTAACGATCACCTTACCAAAGCCAAATGAGACGTGTTTGTTCTGATCCATCTTTATTTCAATGCTGATTGTGTCGATATGGTGCTGACTAATGGGGACATCATACAGGTTGCCGTACGTGATGGTGACAAACTCGTTGTTGCTCCCACAGACAGGGACACAGCATAGCAAAGGAACTAAAAACTCCCCGACAAGCTGATGTTCCACAATGTCCGTGTAGACGCACAGTGAATTGAACCCTTCCCCCCACCCTCCCCCCAGTAATATCAGCTGGGAAGGGTGTTTTTTTAACAGAGGCCCCAGGTAGCATTTCCAAAATATAGGCTAGCTCACCATGTATATAAAAACCATAAGAGTTATCTTTGGATTTAAGTCTCACTTTGCATAACTAATTCAGGCGGAGTAGGGTTGGTGGTAATTGAATTGTTCATAAAATCCAGTAACTCTGTGATAGTTGTATAATACCCCCAAGGCAGGATGTACCCCCATTTTTTAGTCCCAGAAATGATTTTGAAAGGGGTGTCTTCATTGATGTTGTTCCGGCTGTGCAGCTATTGTATTTCTGCTAACCTCATCTCCCAGTTCCCCAGCAGATCCAGAGGTTTAACCAGCTGTATGGTAAGGCTCAAGCTGGTGTTCTGCAGAAAAATGCTGGCACAAGCATTGCTGGGCAAAGCGATGTAAAAGTCGCCATAACACATCTCAGCCTTCTGACTGAGGTATCCCTATATGTTACAAACTTGGGAGGCTTCCACCCAGCTGTTAAATTGAGATGGCCACCCCAACCATTTCACCAACAACCGCTTCTTTCTTCCCGTTCCTTTCATGGCTAGAACTTTTTTAACCCTGTAAACTCTGTCCTGTTTGGGGTTCACTTTTTGTAGTTCTTCAGGGTAAAAAAAACCCTCGATAGGTTCATCTTCGTAATCTTTTAGGTGGTATACAGGCACCTGCATGTGTCTAAGGACTTCGTCCACTATGAAAATCTTATCAGTGAATGTTTGTTCATAACCTTTTTCAAACCACCCTTTGGTCCTAGACACCCTCACGTGGTCTCTTTTTCTAAACACGGGTGCTGCAGCTTTTTATTTTGAAATGTTCCCTGTACACGGTTTTCCACACCTGTGGAGAGTTTGAGAAGTTCACGTCAACAGGCCTGGTGCAGCTAGTTCTGTGAAAACTGTGGTTGTAGATCTTTATAAACTCTGGTAACACATAAATGTAGCAAAAGGTGTTGCGGGCTGTAAAATACCTCCACATCTTTGATTTTAATGTTCTGTTAAACCTCTCTACCATCGCCACTTTCACTTCACTATTCATCACAAAATGATGAATATTATACTGTTTTAACAGCTTGCTTAAAGACTTATTTAAAAATTCTTTTCCCCAATCAGTCTGTAATTTTTGAGGTACACAGCCCTCTGTAAAAATGGTTTTAAAGGCCTGAGCTATTTCACCACCTGACTTGTTTTTTAGACCCATGGACCAGGCATACTTTGATAATATGCCTATCGCTGTTAAGATTAATTTAACCCCACGATTGTGCTTGGAAAACTGCTGCATATCCACCAAATCTGCCTGCCATTGCACATCAATATCTGAAACAATAGTCTTGTTTCTTTTAAAATGTCTTCTCACCAGTTTGTGTAGGATGTAAGTGCCCTGATCTGAAATCCAGGCAGCCACCCCACTTCTGTTCAGAACCTTATTCTGCCTTTTGGTGGCTTCAAAAAGTGTGTTCACCCTGCCTAAACTGTCAGCTTCACCAGGAGAGTAAGAAACTTCTTTTAGCATAGCTTCCTGTGTAGACATCCCTGGTAACCACTGCCCCCACCCCCATGCTAACACCCTTGTGGTGCATTCAAATGCTTGCGGACAAATTTAAACCATGGCACAAAGATACCATCTTCCAAATTCTCAACGTCTGCTTCGGGGGCCTAGGCCTCCTCCATTTGCCTGTTCATTGGGTCTTCCCAAATGGGGTCAGGCATCTCAAAGAGTCTTTGTGCAGGAGCCTGGCCTCATGGTTTCATAGTAGTTTGGGGTCAGAAGGGACCTAACCCCCCCCCCCGGTCACTGGCCAGAGCACATGCTGGGATCACACAACCCCAGACAGGTGTTCATCCAACCTCTTTTTTAATTTACCCAAGGTAGGAGTGAGGACCACTTCCCTAGGAAGTAGGTTCCAGATCCTAGCCACCCTAACAGTGAAATAGTGCCTCCTAATCTCTAACCTGAACCTCCTCCTCCTCAAAACTATTTCTACGGTAATGCTTTCTATGAGGCCGTCTTGAGGTTGTGGTGAGTGGGCCTACAGGCATTGTGAAAGAATCCATATCCGCCCCTGCTTGCCTTAACACAGTCTCAGATAAACAGAGGGGTTGTTTGGGAAAGCAGATAGACCTGGTGGTGCTTGCAGCCTAAATCCCACCTCCTCTATTCATTCCAATTGGTTCAGCATCATTCTTGGGAGGCCTGAGGCCTCTGAAACCCCCGCCAATTGGTCGGGGGTGGAGGGGTGGGCAGTTAGAGTGGTCACACCACCACCCTGCCACCCCATAGGCCACACCTGTGCTCTGGGGGCTAGAGCAGTCTGGGATCTGATAGGTCATAACTGTACCACATGATCTAAGGCAGTTCTTGCAGCATGAGGGGTTGGGCTCTGGGGGTCTGCATGGGCTGTCCTTCTGATGTCATGGACCAGGTGGTGGTGGTGTCACACCACATGACTGGGGTGGGGGTGGAGTTGCTGATATCATACACTATGTGACTGGGGTGGGGGCGGAGTTGCTGATGTCACATACCACGTGACTGGGGTGGGGTTGGTGACATCACGCACCACGTGACTGGCGTCAGGGGTGGGACTTCTGGTCCCACCCACCTGTCACATTTGCATTGAAGGGCGGTGAGCCTATGTATGTATAATATGTGAGTAGCACGCGCGTGCACACACACACACAAAACACTATTTTCAAGACTCCAGTGCTGTTTCCTGCCCAGGGTAGGGGATCAGACTTGATGATCTACTGAGGTCCCTTCTGATCCTAAAAAATCTATTAAATCTATATAACTAGGGACCTACTTAAAACATGGTTTTGCAATTTTTGCAGAAACCACGAAAACCAGTGGTTTCTGTGATCACTGCAAAAAATGGCGTACTGGAATACAAAAAGAGCACAGCAATGCCTTCAGTCACAGAGCATGTGGTTTGAGAGAGAGCAACTGAGAGGCTGAGTTAGTGATGTAGACTCAGTGAAGGCACCAGTCAGGAAAGCAATAGGGTTTCAGCAGCATCTTTTACGAAGCCAGATGCAATGCTGCACCAATGCTGTAGTCTGAAGATGAGTGATTGGCCTCTCAGCCAATCAGCAGTGAGGGGTGGGCCTGCCAGTGTCCTTCAGCCTATCAGCAATGAGGGGGAGCTCACTATGAAAAGGCTACAAAAATTCCTTTGTGGCCTTTTCTCACTGTGATTTAGGTAAGCCCCTACAAAGAACTGCCTATCTCTACCTTAATCCCTTCTAGGTTACTGTATTTAAAGGTAAAAAGCT
>NW_005842627.1:552574-553609 GCF_000455745.1 Alligator sinensis | reverse complement strand
AAAGAGTGTTTTTCGGACTCTGTTCCTTTGAGGTTTTAATTGTACTGTGCAGCAATTAAAAAAACTAACTAACTAACTAACTAAATAAGCACACACACACCAGGAACATGCAGTGAGTGCTTTTTGTTCTAAATCTCTACATGCATGCACATGGCACTCACCAAGTTTACACACACACTTCAAAACACAATGTAATCCACAATATAAAAATATGATTTAAAACATGCAATCTAAGACAGGAAAATGATCTTTTTAAAGCAAAGATTTGCCTGCATGTATTCCATCCTTGTGAGTAGCATCATAGTTCTTGATACAGAAATCCAGGTTACTTTCAAACTGGATCACTGTGCCATCTCCCTCATAATTAGGCATTAGTATGCACCTGAAAAGGCTTCCTAAATTAGCAGAAAAAAATTAAGCATACTATATTAGCTAACTAATAAAGTCTTCTATTACCCAGCACAGTGCCTTGTTTAAAATATAGGATTCTTCAGAATTCATTGTTCTCATTCAGTATGCAAGTGATACCTAATACAGTCAATTCAAAGAAAATAAGCGCCTCCTATATAGAAGTTATTTTTTCCCCCTCAAAGAACTAAAAATGCTAGGAGGATTTGCAAGTACTGCGATTATGCACTGGACATACTCCAACTTTGCAGCTAAATCTGTAAATAAAAAAAAGGGATAATTTTCACTGTATTTCTGTCCATTTATTCACTGTTTATTTTCCTTTCTGGCCAATATAAAATGTGGACGACATTTAAGATAAGTGCCATGCTATGAACATCATTTAAACTGTACTCACTGGGCACATTTACACATGAAATTAATGTGATGCAATAAATTGACACACACTGTGCTGGACTGTATTGCTTCCAGGTGCTGCATCTTCACATTTGCCTGGGATCACAGCCCATGGAGCTGCATCAGAGAAGCTGTGGCTGGCAGGGAGCCCAGAGGGGCAGCCTGCCAGCCTGAGGCTGCTCTGACCCAGCTCAGTGTACTGTGGAGGGGCTGGGGGGGGGGGGGGGGGGG
>NW_005842627.1:544823-552543 GCF_000455745.1 Alligator sinensis | reverse complement strand
GCCCAGGGGGGCCGCCCTGCCGGCCTGAGGCTGCTCTGACCCAGCTCAGTGTACTGTGGAGGGGCTGGGCTGGGGCATGAGGGTGCTCCAATGCAGGGCTAGCCAGTAGGCAGCCCCCGCATTGAAGAACCCTCATGCCCCAGCCAACCCTATCAGCATCTACACCTCCATTGCTGTGCACTAAATAATGCTGCCGCAGGGCAGTACTTGTATTTACAACTACTAATCTACAGCAGAGTTAAGTAGTCTACTGTGGACTAATAGGGCCCCTCATGTAGATGCTGAGACTTTGCTGTGGAGCTAACTAGGCAACTCTGAAGCAAGCATCTCGTGTTGATGCACCCACTGATACCCAAGCCTTAATTTCACTTGCCCATGTGTGATGTGAAAACAAAATGGAGGTGCCATAACAAGTTTTTTACTGAAATTTTGGTTTAACTAAATTGCAGTTCTGCAATGCAAGACACAGAAATTGACAGAATGTCATCCTGATTCAATATCAAATTGCAGCAAGAATAGTCTATTCAAGTTTTGACAGTTGAGCAAGTCTCTAGGAATGGTCCCACGAGTCCCACATATAAAGCTTTAGCAGAAATCATGTCCATCCAAAAACTGAAGTCAAACAAGAATTTACTACAAAAATGTTAACTAATGATGTGAAAAATTTTTAAAAGAAATAGCTCATGGAGTTTTCAGTGCTAAGTATGCTCACTACAGATATCCATGCCTTCCAGTTCCAAAAACAATTGAAATCTTCAACCTGAAGCATTAGAGAAGAGATCAGAGCAAGGAAGAAAAAAAAAAAAGAATTTCCAGCTTCTACCCTATCCTATTTCACACATTTTACTCTTGTCCACTAGCATTCTACCTAAGCACCTGATCACCTTAGTTAAAATCCACTGATTGAAAACATTAAATATACTACATAAGTAGTTTGAAACTGCAGCATAAACCAGCAGAGAAAAAAAATGAAAGTGCCATAAAATAAACCACAAGAGAAAAAGATCTGCTTATAAACAATAGAGTAAACCAAAAATAATAAATACTAGCTTCAGTGAAGGAAATATTTGCTATTTGATCTCAACAGGCAAAAGAGAGGGCTTCATTTCCAAGATATCTGCAATTTTGGCTCGCTCAAGTGACAGCCTCTTTTTCTAACTTTCTTCTTTCATGCAGTATAGTTATAGACTTTTTTGGTGACTAATGGTATTGATTATTCACATTCACATCTTATCAGGTTATGTTCCCTGCACCAGAAATCAGATATAAACAACTTATAATACAGGGGTAGGCAAAATGTGGCCTGTAGGCCAGTGCAGCCCACCAGGCCATTCTACCTGGCTTGTGAGCCCCCTAAAAAATTTAGAAATTAATAGTTATCTGCCCCTGGCTGCCTGTTATGCGGCCCTTGATGGCTTGCCAAAAATCAGTATGTGGCCCTCTGCCTGAAATAATTGCCCGCCCCTGTTATAATATCTGCAGTGAGATTTATTAGCAAATGGAGCCTCAATTTGACTGTCAAAGGTACCAAATAAGATTCATGTGAGTGCCTGTATGCTGTTAGTAGTTGCAAAAGGCAAGGATTTCTTAGGGTGGTATCTTGTATTGGACTAACTGTATAGGTGGGGTAGAGTGAGACAAGTTTTTAACTGCAAAAGATTCTTCAACAAGTCTGACCAGAACAAGCACAGCACAGTAAACAAGTGGTAGTTGCTATATTTCACCCTAGACCCTTCTTTTTAAAAACCTTGGCTTTCCTTTGGCCCAATCATTCAGCCCATGAGATAGGAGCAAAAGCATATAAATATGGTTATACTTTCCTGGATTACAGCTAGAATTCTCAAGAGTCACTTTGGGGCTTGCATCCTCAATACAGGTAGTCCTCGATTTCCAACTTTTTGAGTTGCAACAAACATCAGTTAAGACCTTTGTGAATTGACACCCCATTCTGGTGTTCCAACCTGGGTTTTGTCTTTATGACAGTCAATACTGCAGGAGGCTGCTAAGTGGTGGAAAGGGAGGGGGAAGGGAAGGGGCGTGGGAAGGGGTGCAGATCAACACCCCTTGTGGTGAGGGAAGGACTGAGGCTGGGGCTGGGACCAGGGCTAAGGCAAGCGCTGCCAAGTCAGGGCCAGATGGGCTTGGAGGGGGGGATGGAGCTCCCGCTGCTGTGCATTGCTCATCTGGTGACTTGACTGGGGTTCCCACCACTGCTCCCAGCACTGGTTGAGGGCATGGGGGGTGGCATTTGTGCAGGCTACAGCATATTTTCAGGTGCCTGCAGCCCCTCATAGCCCCCACTCTACCACCTGCCCCACCCCATGCGGATCCGGGAGCACTGGAGAAAAGTTCTCAGAACCCTGAGACACTGCTTCTGCCTTTGTTTCAAGGTAATCTGCATCATCACAGAACCTCACAGGAGGTGACAGACTCCATACCAGCGATGAACCGACTGCCCAGAGAAGTTTTCCATCTATTGACTCCTCTGTGAAATCGTATGAAATATGAACTTTCATTTCTGCCCAGGAGAACTTTTACAATCTTTTCTCCAATGCCTGATGAAGGCTGCCCGAAAGCTTGCAATTAAAGAAATTTTTTTTGCAAAAATCTTATTGGTCTAATAAAAGATATTATCTCTATTACGAGTCCTGATTGCTTTTAAGGGAAACTGCATCTTTAAAAATGGCATATAAGTTTTTCAATAAGTTGGAAATGAATTATCTATTTCTTAACTTATCTTTACCTTAACAATTTTGGAGGGAAAGTTTCCTTGATTTGAGATGACTTTTTGTAGCAGTATCTTTTTAAAACAGCTAGTCAGAAGCAGAAGGAAATTGCAAAGGTGAAGCAAAGAGGTAAGTCACTGCAATAACCCTTTCCTGGGTTATTCATTGTAGCAGATCGAGGCTGAATAAAAAGATGCAACCAGGGCAGCATAAGGCTAGGCATAGGCAGATCCAGAGGGGTTGGTCAGAGTTGGCAGAGGTGCTGTAAGTGGCTAGAGCAAATCCACTCCTGACCCCAACCTGAGGGAAGAAGAGGTTCCTGGGATGAGTGTCCCCAACACACACGCATGTGTGCATGTTGGGGACACACCCCCCAGAAACCTCTTCTCCTCTCAGAATCCAAAACTGCCTCCTCACATTTCTTAGTCCTCTCAGAATTCCTTCCCCTCCCCACCAGAGGGGCTTCCTGCAGGTTCAAGTGGGGAGGGGAGCGCTGAGGTATTATAAGTATAGAAGAGTGAGAAATAGAGGGGTTTGCATCTGAGAGGGCTATGGGGCCATGAGAGTGAAATGTGGTATGGGAGGAGTTCAGAGAAAGGGATTGTGGGTAAGGGATGGCCCAAGAGATGGAAGAGGCTGCACCAAGGTTTGAATGCTCAGGGGGGCAGGGGAGGGCTCAGTAGTTCAGGAGGTACAGGATTTGAGATGTAGGTGTCTCCAGGAAGTACAATATCAATTGTTGGCTGGTAAGGCTTGCTTGTATGAGGTACAAAATTTAACTCCATGTGACATTAAGGAATCTATTTTGGGTCCAAGGGATGATTTTCAAAAAAGCACATAGAAATAAGCAGCAGAGGAAAACTGATCTCTACAGACCCAACTATTAAAGCTATCTAAACTTAGCAAAGCAGATAAAAAGTTTTTGAAGTCTGAATGCAAGTACCATCCATCTCAAACCAAAAGGTGGTTGAAAGGAACTGAGACACAATGGGAAGGGCTTTGCTGTGTGAAGCATGAGAAACCAAATGGTATATACTAGTTGTATAGGTACAGTGGCTGAAAAGTCTCTCAGCTCAAGTACATGAGGTACATAACCATCCACAGTGAAATGTGAATAAGAACAATCCCTTAAATGAAAACAAGACAGCCTGATTACTATACCATTACAAATTCATTTCTTATTCTCACTCGGTGATTATCCCAGGACTTTTAGATATGCGTTCTTTAGAGGATATCTAAAATTTCCCCTCATAATCTTCTGACAGCGTTTTCACATGAGCATTAAGTCCTGGTCTTAACAAACCATACACTTGTTGTTACATCCAGATAATCATATAATGCATATTCCTAAAATTGATACAGTTAAACAGAAAAATACATACAAGCACACAAAAAGTATTTCCCATAGTTGTATTTCATCCTCCTTGTAATAATTACATTTATGCACCACAGAACTCTAAGGAAATTGAGCTTCTTATCCATAAAAACTACTGTACGTCTTTTCTCAAAGATTTGTCTCCAACAACAACCAAACATCACATGAGCAAAAGTCTAAATGATATTTCACTCATGTGATTCTGTTTCTATGCAGGCTAAACCTCTCTCTTCTGTTTTGCATGACTCCACAAGCTTTTTGAGATTTAAGGTCTAATCCTATTTCACCAAAACATTTTTGTTTGCCTCAGATCCAGAGTTTTTTCCCCCTCCTCCTTGGCAATGAGAGAGTTCGTATTCCTTTCAGTCAGTACACACAGCAGAACTAAGAAATACATTTACTTTTTTTTTTTTTATACAAAATAGTTAATTTCTATTAAAAATATCAACTATGGTTTATCTGAAAACGCTAAGCCTCTAAATCAGTTTTTTTAGCTTGACTGTTTTAGAGGTAATTTGATTCCGTCCATTTGACACATTTGGTGGTTAATGTTAATGCTTATGAAACTGAAAATCTAAAAGCATTTGCTAGAGATAATGTGCTCTAGTTTAGGCATGTACTATGCTACTATACCTGCACAGCTTTGCCATTATATGATGTTTGCCATTGATGTTGACCATCATCTCTATTATTCCACTGTGAAAAGTATCCACATAATAAACTACTGATTTGTTGTCACTTCCAAAAAAAGGAAAATAGTTGCATTAGTGTTTTGGCATGACATTTTGTGGACTTCCCCAGGATAGATAGAAGCTACTTTCCCTTCTGTCTTGGAAAGGAGAAAAATAAAATCTCTCCTGGGGAAAAGAAATGGTCTTGTAGAAACAACTTGATCCTCATCTGATTTATGTATTGTTACTTTGTCTTTGAATTCATAAAATTTACATTCCAATAGATGAAGAAGCAAAACAACTCTTTGCCTTTCAAGGCTGTTGGGGGAAGTTGCAATTTCTAGATTCTTTTGAGATGTCTGAGGAAAGATTTGGGGCTTTTCACCCAGACAGTACTTGTTGCAAAAAGGTTGCCTGAGTATACTCCTTGGAAGGGTATGAGGCATTATATCAAAGCATTTACCCAGCAATTTAGTCAATGGGCTTCAACCAGACCTGTTTGGCGTCCTCACTGAAATGCTTCTAAATAATTAATTTAATTTTTCTTTTCAGCTATATTTTGCAGACATTGGACAGATCCAAGAATGTATCAATGTTAGATTGCAAATTACATTGCACCACCAGTTGCCACAGTTCAGTAATTTCAATGATTTATACAAGTGATTTTTCTTAAGAAATGGAGTAAGAGAAGTACAGCAGTATGACTGCCTCATTGCCAGACACAAGATCCTCATGGCAAAAATCTGAAAATAGAAAAACCAAGATTTGAGTCTGGTATATGCTGAATGTGTAGGCAGCCATTTTCTCTGGATCTTTGATGTAAATATGTCTGACTTATGAAAAGACTATTTAGCAGATGTGTTAGGTAGGAATATAGAGGGAAACCTGGGTGACGGTGACCATGAAGCCATCATGTTCACTGTTCAACATAAGGCAGGCAAATCTGACAAGAGGATTGAAGTCTTGGACTTCAAAAATGCAAATTTCAACAATGTTAGGTCACTAGTAGGAGAAGTGCTATGGGACCAGGAACTGAAAGCGAAAGGTGTGCAAGAAAAGGGGTTGTTCCTTATGGACATGATCCTTGATGCACAAAGGAAGTGCATTCCCATACAGAGAAAAGATAACAGAAGGGCTGAGAAGCCCTCTTAGCTAAACAGGGAAATCATGGTCCTCTTAAGAAAGAAGATTATAAACAATGGAAGCTCGGGGTAGGCCCCAAGGAGGACTATTCTACAATGGCCCGCATTTGCAGGGAACAGATAAGAAAAGCTAAAGCAGCAACCAAACTTAAATTAGCAGTAGGAATCAAGGACAAGAAGTCCTTCTTTAGGTACATGGGATCAGGAGGAAAACAAATGGGAGTGTGGGGCCATTGGTCAACAACTCAGAAGAGCTGGTTACCAGCACCCAGAAGAAAGCCGATCTCCTGAATGACTACTTCGCCTTGGTCTTTCCAAGGGGAAAACAATGCCAGATAGAGTACAGGATGAGCATGGTAGGAATAATCACTTTCCTACTATTGCTGTAGAATCGGTGTCTGACCAATTAAAAAAATTAGACTTATACAAGTCAGTGGGACTGGATGATCTTCATCCGAGAGTGCTGAAGGAGCTGACTGAAGTCACTGTGGAACCCCTGGCAAAACTCTTCCACAACTCGTGACACCCTGGAAAAGTCCCTGAGGACTGGAAGAGGGTCAATGTTGTGCCCATCCTCATAGATTCATACATGTTTGGGTTGAAAGGGACTTCAGTAGATCATAAAGATCATCTTTCCTGGGCAGGAAGGAGTGCTGGGGTTAGATGTGTAGCTGGGTGCATGTATAGCCTCCTCTTAAAGACCCCCAAAACTGGATGCTGTACTGCAACTGCGGCCTGACCAATGCTGCATAGAGGGAAAGTATCACCTCCCTGGACCTATTCATCATGCACCTACTAATGTATGATAAAATGCAGTTAGCTTTACTGATCCCTTCATCCTCAAGAAGGGCAGAAGGGGAGGACACAGGTAACTATAGGCCAGATCAGCCTGACTTCCATCCTAGGGAAAATCCTAGAAAAGTTAATCAAGGAGTCTATCTGTGATAAGCTTGCAGAAGCTAAGATTCTGAATGACAGCGAGCCTAGCTTCATCATGGGCAGGTCTTGCCTTACCAACCTCATCTCCTTCTATGACCAAATCTAGGGAGATAATACTTCCCCTCTATGCAGCACTGGTCAGGCCACAGCTGGAGTACTGCATCCATTTTTGGGCACCGCACTTCAGGAGAGAATTGGATGGCCTGGAGAGGGTTCAGAGGGGGGCCACTCATCTGGTTAAAGGCCTACAGAAAAAAACCCTATGTGGACAGATTGGGAGACCTGAACCTCTTCAGCCTCTGCAAGAGAAGGCTGAGAAGTGATCTCATGGTTACCTACAAACTCATTGGGGGGGGCAGCAAGAAATAGGGGATACAATGTTTACCAGGGCACCTGTCAGGGTAACTAGAAATAATGGCCACAAACTGGAAGAGATCAAATTCAGACTGGACATCAAGAAAAAATTCTTTATAGTGAGGGTTGCCAAAATATGGAATAAGCTTCCAAGGGAGGTGGTGCTGTCACCTTCCTTGTCCAATCTCCTCTTAAATACCTCCAAACACCTGGCTGGGATCATCTGACCCCAGCACTCATTCCTGCCCAGGGCAGGGGGTCAGACTCAATGATCTAATAGGTCCCTTCCGACCCTAACATCTGTGAAACTATGACCAGGTAACTCACCACCTGGACACAAGGAGCAGGTTGACATTGTATACATTGACTTCCAAAAGGCCTTTGAGCTAGTATTCCACAATGTCCTCATGAGAAAATTGGAGGATTGTGGGCTTAACCCCAAGCCAGTCATTTGGGTGAGTGTGGCAAAGTGGGGCTCCCTGACTAGCCACAGTGCTAGTTTCCCCACTTGCC
>NW_005842627.1:528921-544753 GCF_000455745.1 Alligator sinensis | reverse complement strand
CACTATCTGCAGCTCCAACCCTCCCCTACACTGCAGCCCAAGCCTCGCAGATGGCATCCAGATGACACAGTGCACCTGGCCTATAGCCAGACCAAGCTTAGGCCTCATTGTTGGGCCTCAGACACACTCATATTCATACCACCCTCCTCTCACATGGGCCTCTCACAGGGTCTCTTTCATGCATCGACAACTTATGTTACCTTGCTCCCTCTTGGAGTGGGCCCCTTAGGCCATAAGCTTAGCTAGTTTGTACCTTGGGTGGCAGACGTACCATCTTTTGGGCCTCTCCCATGACCCTTACCGGGGTAGTGGCCAGCCAATTACCCAACCGGGTCTAAGCTTGCTCTGGCCCCTTCCAGGGGCAACTATATATAATAACATACTGGGCTCTTAGCCCTCCGGTTTTCCCCCTTCACTGGGGCTCCTCATCTCTGCCCCCTCACTGGGGCTCCACACAGCCCCCTCACTGGAGCTCTATATCTCCCACTGCCCCCCTTCGCTGGGGCTCCACATCTCTGCCCCCTTGCTGGGGCCATCCCCTCACTTGGGGCTCCAACACCACCCCCTCACTTGGGGCTCTACTCTGCACCCTCACTCGGGGCCATGGGGCTTCCCTCCCCAGTGGGCTCAGGTGGCCATAGCCATGCTTGGCCCCAGCTACCTTTCCTCAGGGTCTTACATCCCACAGGGCTCAGGTGGCTGCAGCCGTGCCTGGCCCCCACTACTTCCAATGTTACCAGACCCAGCTGAAGGTGAGGGCTAGGGTTAAGGCACCCCCATCCGCCTTTCACTAGGGTGATAACTGGCCTGGCATTTCCTGGGGCCTCTCATGCCACTGAGAGCCCCACCAGGCCACCCACTCCCAGCAGTTTTAGGTCATGCCCAGGACCAGGAGCCTCCAAACCATCCCTTACAGCTCCTGCCCTTACCTCCAGGATGATACATGAAGCCTTCCATCCAGGTGCTATTGCTGCTGGCAGGCCAGGCAGCAAACTGCCCTGTTTATATGGGCAGCCAGAGATGTAAAATGGCCGCCGCAATCAAGCATATGCTGGCTGCTTGGCTCCGGTCTTAAAGTGGCAGGCCCCAACAGTGCCCGGCCAGAGTGAGAAATTAGATGCAGGATAGGACCCAGAGACTCATAGTGAACGGATCTGTGTCATCCAGGCAAGAAGTGGGCAGCGGTGTCCCACAGGGGTCAGTGCTTGGTCCGGTATTTTTCAACATCTTTATTAATGATTTGGATGTGGGGATGAAGATCTCACTTACCAAGTTTGCGGACGACACCAAGTTATGGGGAAGCATGGTTATGCTTGAAGATAGGCTACAGATACAGGCAGACCTAGACAGGCTAGCAAGTTGGGGAGATTGGAACCAGATGAAGTTCAACATTGAGAAATGTAAAATGCTCCACCTCAGGATAAGTGACCCCCAACACACCTATAGGCTTGGTGGCACCAAACTGACTAGCACCACAAATGAAAGGGACCCGAGGATAATAAATAGGCCACGGTACGAATATGAGCCGGCAGTGCAATGCTGTAGCCAGCAGGGCAAATAATACTTTGGCATGCATCAATCGAAGCATCTCCAGCAAAACCAAGGAGGTGATTCTTCCGCTCTACTCAGCACTGGTAAGGCTGCAGCTGGAGTACTGCATCCAGTTCTGGGCACCACATTTTAACAAGGAGATGGACAAGCTTAAGAGAGTCCAAAGAAGAGCCACACATGATCAGAGTCTTACACGGCAAGCCAGATGAGGAAAGGCAGAGGGATCTGGGACTCTTCAGCCTGAAGAAAAGAAGGCTGAGAGGGGACCTGGTAGCAGCTTGCTGCTACACTAGGGGAGTACATCAAGGGCTCGTTCACCAGGGCACCCAAGGGGAAAACTAGGAGTAATGGCCACAAACTCCTGGAAGACTGATTCAGATTCAACATTAGGAAAAACTTCTTCACGCTCAGGGTGTCCAGACTGTGGAATAAGCTCCCTCCAGAGGTGATTGCATCACCTCCCCTGGAAATCTTCCAGAGGAGACCAGACAGTCACCTTGCTGGGGTCATCTGATCCCCAGTTATCTTTCCTGCTTGGTGCAGGGGGCTGGACCCGATGATCTTCCAAGGTCCCTTCTAGCCTTACAATCTATGAATCTACAGCAACAACAGGAGGTCAAAACAGAAATATTTTGTATTTAACAATTAAAGCGATTATTAACAATGTGACAGGGGCAAACTCCCAGGCTCGGTCCCAATTCCAGCCCCCCACCTGTCTATGAGCAAACCACCCCCCTCACTCACCACCTTCCATGCCTTGCTGTTAAATAATCTGGATGTTAACTAGGTGGGAGGATGCCCTTCGAGCACCCTGATGTCAACAGGCAGTATTCACACAACTCCTACCTCCCTCTATCGTGTCCCATGCCTCGCAGATGACACACAGTTTTGTTTCATCTCTGGCCTGAGGCCAGACCAAACTCACTACATAGTTAGGCTTCTATCATACTGCCCTATTCAGGCCTCATACATTCCGCCCCCCTCTCACCGAGGCCTCTGACACTCTGCCTGCTCTCACCAGGCCTCTCTCACACTGCCCTGTGCCACAGACAGCCCACCCTGCTCCCTTTGAGCAGGACGGAGAGTCTCTTCACTCCTGGGCCAGCCCTGGTGCAGCCTGTTGGGCCTCTCCCGCAACCCTCATCTGTTACTCCCTCAGCAGCTGGCATCAAACTGCTACCTCAGCCCTGACAGCAGGGCTCTAAAATGGCCGCCTCATCAAGCACCTGCCAGCTGACTGCCCCCAGCCCTTAAAGTGACAGGCACCCAAAAGGTGCTCTGTCACAAGCATATATGAATACGTCGCTGCAACAGACTCTGGGAGACATCACTATCAAGTATATATAAAAACATATCACTAAATTGGGAACTTTATTATTATTCTACCATTTCCCATCCTGCACAAAGAGAATTCCCCAGTCAGAAATGTAATTTCAATGGTAGGTCATTAATTTGAACTAAAACCTAACGAAGAAAAACTAGCCAGCACTGCACTTCAAGATTGCTCTATAGGGCTGAAAGTGTGGATCTTTTAAAAAGATTGTAGGTACAGAATAAAAAGGTTGTAGCTACACAATAAAAAGATTTTAAACCTTGTATTGACATCCATACATTACTGTAATAATCAGACCTTGGACAAGAAAGGATATTCCCTTGATGAATGAATGGCTACATTTATTATCAATAGAGACTCTAGGCAAAGAAAGATAGTTCTGTTTTATTCTAACTTATGCATGTGGGCATTTCCAAGAGCCTAAAAATAATATGCACTTTAGACTTTTGGAAAATTCTGCTAAAGTGTGACTAGCCCTAAAGAAGCTAAAAATGTTCCTCATCCCACTCATGCCAAGAGTAAATGGACATGGGAAGCAGACAAATTGAGGGTGACTGAACACAAAGCGAAGGATATGTTATATCCCCCAAGTTATACTTTATTCCATGTTGAAGAGTATATTGGAACGGGGGAAAAGAAAAAGCTACATGGAAAAAGGGTCTAATGGTCAGATGCATGATATTATTAGTAATAAATAACTGAAAAAATGAAGTTACAAAGAGACCAAAGATATTCACTGAATCCAATTAAATTCAGCAAACAATTGTGGTTGAAAAGAATGCAGGTAAAAATTTGAAAAGGTCAAAATTATTTTTCCTTCTGCAAATAATTAAAAATAATTAAAAGTTTCAGACATTTTTTTTAAAAGGGCTGGGAACTGTCCTAGTCAGGGACATGTCCCAGACTCATGCCACAACTGGATGATCAAGGCATGGGGCTTGGAAAGAGCTTCAGGGGTGGAGTAAGTCCCAGCCCCCTGCACCGATCTGCCAGCTAGCAGGAAGCTAGCTGCTAGCTGCCTCACTAGCAGATTGGGGCAGAGGGCTGGGACCTGCCTATCCCCTGCAGCTCTGAGTTCCCTGCCCCTGCTTGGGGAGCTGGGACCAGGAGCTCCATGCTGCTGGGGCAGGAGGACATTGTCCCCAACCCAGCAGCAGGCAGTCCCCAGGGGCAGGGTGTAATGTCCCAGCCCCAGCCAGGTGATAGCCGTCTCCTGGCCCAATGCTCCCTGCCAGCCCCTGGGCTAGCACCCAGAGGGTTCCTGGAGCTACCCCGGTGATGGTAGGGACCCCATTGCAGGGCCCCAGGAAGCAGCAGTTTGCTACCATTAACAGCAAATCGACTCCAGCTTCCCTGAATGTGTAGATGCCTGCCCTGGAGCATGTACTTGCAAGTCGTTTACTCGCAAGTAAACTGATCCCAGCTCAAATGCATGTGTAGACATGCCCACTGGCCAGATGGCTGTCAGACTCCACTAAGAGACCAGTTATCTTCCAAACCTCAGGAGTGGTCCCCTCCAAGTAAAACAGATCACTTTCACATGTCCACACTGTACCTACCCACAGATAAACAGAGGACTTTGATTTTCAATGCTATCTTAAATTACTGTGTCAACAGGCAAGAAGAGAATGCCACATGAAGCTCTGTTGCATGAATGGGAAAGGAAATTGCCTCGCTTATGTATTATCAAGGTCCACTGAAAAGCATGTACCATGAAAACACTTAAGAGGGAGGAAAAAAATCACTAAAATTAGGAAAAGGCTGCTTCCTGTACAACAATTTCAGAGATCTTCCCCTGAGCAAAAAATGAAATGGAGCCAACTACTACAAAAACAACTTTCCCAACCACAAAACAACCCTCATAAGAACAACACCAATACCATACAACATTCCAACATCATACTTGATGAAACAGAAGGAACCAATCAACCCTCAATATTATCACTCTCTCCATGCACACACTTACCAAAGCTGAAAAAATTGTCCTCTTCAAAGGCTTTACTTTCTGTCCAAAAAAACACCCAAATAAGATACTACAATGTGGAGAAATAGAAGAGGTTTTTTGATGCCTCCGTCTGAAGGAATATATCCACAACCAAAAGGAATCCACTTTCAACACAATTTCATCTGCTGACAATATGGATGAAGAAACTGACACCAAACAATATTTAAAAAACACTCAGATTGGACACCTTACAGTGGATGAAACTCAAACCTTGACCACTACATTGACTGCTTCAGAGGAAGAATGAAAAATGAAACACTCAACAAATACCACCATAACAACCTCTCCCTCTCAGGAAAAAGGGCCATAGAATCTCTAAGATCCAAACTCCAAATAGTAATAAAACCAGCAGATAAAGGAGAAGCTATAGTTATCCTTAATCATGAAGACTACATAAAAGAAGCCAACAGACAGCTCTCTGACACTACCTACTATAAAAAACTAGAGGAAGATCCAACTGCCCTTTTCACCTCAGAACTCAAAACCACTGTCACATCATTTCCATCTGAACTACAAGAAATACTTCAGACCCTAACCCCTCCACTACCCAATCCAGGGATTTTTCCATGCTCCCTAAAATCCAAACACAAGGGAACCATGGCAGACCTATCATTTCCAAACATGGAACCCTAACGGAACAAATATCAGGTTTCATCAAATCCATCCTAAAACCGCTCATCACCCAAACACCAAATTTTATCCAAGACACAACAGGCTTCCTACGAACACTCAAAAACATAAACCACCTTCTCAGCAATGCCCTCCTAGTCACCATGAATGTCACTAGCTTATACACCAACATCCCACACCGGGATGGCATCTAAGCCTGCCTCACATATCTACAAGAGCAAGATTACAATTTAAGATTACAGACCAGAGTATAGGCCTCAGAATATCACTGAACTCATGTACTTCATCCTCACACACAACAAGTTCAGTTTCAACAACCAACACTTCCTCTAGACCATGGGCATAGCTATGGGCACCAAAATGGCCCCATAATATGCCAACATTTTTATAGGCCACCTGGAAAAAGAATTCTTCAAGAACAGCACCATTAAACTCATGCTATTACCCAAGATACCTAGATGACATCATCATTTGGACCAAAATCCTGCAGTCCTTGATGGATTTCCACCAGAAATTCAACAATCGCCCTTCCATCAGACTATCGCAGCATTTCCTATTTGGACACCATAATCAATATCCAAAATGGTAAAATGCAAACCACCATATACAAAAAACCCATGGACCAACATACATATCCAGGCAGAACCAGCAATCGCCCTAAACAAACCAAGAAAGCTGCAATTTACAGCCAAGCTCTCCAATACCACCAAATTTGCACCAAGGAGAAAACCTGTGATCACCACCTCACAAATCTCAAAAGAGCTTTCAGCCAACAAGGACACTCCTCCAGAGATATACATTATACCTTTGAAAGAGCCAGCCAGATACCACGTGAACATTTACTGCAGTACAAAAAGAAAATCCCCACAAAAATCGCTCACCATTAGTTATGACGTACCGCCCTTCCCTGGAACCTACATGGAAAATCCTCAAACAATTGCAAAACAAACTAGAAGGAAACCCAATTCTTAAACAGATCTTTCCAGAACCACCCATTCTAGCCTTTAAACAAGCACTGAACCTCACCAACCTCATCACCAAAAACAAACTCCTTATGACACGGACCACACCTAATGTATCCAAACCATACCAGGACAAGAAATGCAAAACCTGCCAGCATATCTCCACCACTCCCACAATAACCACAACCCACAACAAAACCATCACCATACCTGGATCTTACACCTGCACCTCCAGAAATGTAATACATCTCATCCAGTGCACAAAATGCCCTTATGGAAAACATGTAGGATAAAACAACCGTTCACCAGAATGAACGCACACTGAAAATCTATCAAAAGACAAGAATACCTAATTACCTGTGGGGGCACACTTCTCACAATATAATTACTGCCTCTCTGATCTCTCAGTTCTAATCTTCAGAGGGAACTTTCAAAACACCTTTTGTAGATGATCCTATGGATTTTGCTTCATAAATCTACTGGATACAAAAAATAATGGTCTCAATAACTGGAACCAAGAGTTCTATTTTTTGTATGGACTCAATATAGAAATTGTATTTGAGACATTACAAACCTGCCTGACATCTGATTCACCAGGTACCTGCCAGACCTGACCTTTTACACTTTTCTTTCCCCCTCCTTTCCTCCCCTCCCCTCCTTTTCTATCCTTTGTCTTCCTAATTTCCAGCTAATTTATTTTTTCACAGACAGCCTCTTTTCTATCTTGGAAAACCACTACAGTAGAGTCTCCCTTACTTACCTTTGGCTTTCCACTCCCCACCACCTTATTTCCTCCTCTACCTTTTGTTTTCCTAATTTCTACCTATTTACATTCTCTCTCACATCCTGACTCACTTTTAGCTTTTTTCATTCCTTGGAGTCTCAGAACAGCAGAGACTCCCTATGCCTGAAGAGCCATTGTGTCTGAAAGCTTGCAAAGAACTTTTTTTCCCAACTACTCAGTTGGTCTAATAAAAGATATCACATCTACCCAAAGAACCTTGCCTTCCTGTGAACATCTTCACTTTGATCCAACAATTAGTACTTTCAGTTTAACCCCTTTCTTTTCAGCATTAAGTGATGGAAGTAACTAATGTCTTAGTGCTGATTAAAAAAAAAAATCACCAATCAATGACTCTGAAGCTTGAGAGCCATTATTTACCTCCAAAAGAAAAACACAAGAGGTGTGTGTTACACAAATGCAGTGCCAAACCAGAACTGGAAGAACTACTTCCAAGGATGAGAAGGCAGTTCATGTATTATACATTGTATCAGAGTAGCACCCAGACACTATATAAGCATACGTTTGATCTCTGTGGCCTTTCTGCTAAGCCTAACAAGAAGATACTCATTAGTTATAGCTGGGGGGAGGGAGAGTCTAATCTTATTAGTTGTTTAATTTTCATCATAAATATCCACTTACAATGTAAGTAATTGAGACCTCTACATTTATTTCTAAGTCCATTATACAATAACCAACCCAAGCTAAGACAACATTATAAACAAAAACAAAGTATAGCATGTTAAAACTCGCCCTGAGCTATCCATTTGTTTTTGGTCCTTTTTTGTGAATTTATTTCTGAAGATAAAATAAAATGCTCTCTCAACTTAAAAGGCAAGTATTAATAACTTTTTGCAACAGATATCCTAAAAGATTATATAAATTCTTCATTTATGCAGTTTTTCAGAAAAGATAGCTTTAAGTTGAGCAATCTACAATCTTCTTAGGAAAAACATTAAATGCCCTTGAAATATTTAACTTAACTGCTTATTTAAACAGGCTACTGATATACATAAACACCTAAACCTATGCACCACCATTTTTAAGCATAACAACCCAAGAATCTGTAAACTGACAAAAAATACTATCAATTTTGCCTATGCTTCTGGCATATTATTAAGGCACCTTTTACATATTTGGTAGTTAGCATGTGTCAATTAAAAAAAAATCAGTAACTGAATATGATGAGTTAATGTATTCTGAACACAACATGGATATTAGGATAAAATGTTTTAAAATCATGAAAAGCTGCTTTATGCAGTCAAGACATGCCTATTACTTGATTCACAAAAACTAGAAGACTCTGGCCTTGTACAGACATTCAGTTTCTCCTAGGAAAGTCACTGGTTTGCCAGAAGAACCCATAAATGTACAGATATTCAGGCTTTTTCTACACCCCACCCCCAGGAGACAGTCTGTCACTCACTGGACTCTGCTGCTATGGCAGGGAGCAAAACATGCCCCCTTTGCAGTCCCCACATTGCACTGCAGGGAAACACAGGATGACCATGGGCAATCTGGTTCAGTCAATCATGAGTACCCTAGGCACAGCTAACATCTGTTGCCAGGCAGAGTAAGGGAACCTGCAGAACACGTTAAGATGTGTGCACAGGGGCCCCTCTTGGCTACACAGTGTCAGTACCACAACATTTCCACTCCTCAGGGCCTCAGCATTCAAATGCCTGTATGAACAGCTCTGGGAAAGTTTCTCTACCAGAACAAACCTGGGAGAATTCTCCCAAATTATATGAAAGTGTGTATGCAAATTATTTTTATCCTTCTTGTATGTAACGATTTTTATCCTTCTGTAACAGCGTGGTCTGTGCCCTTAAGAAAGGGCAGCCATCCCTGTTAGTTATCAGCTGTGAGGTATGCTGCTAATAAGGGAGAAACCAACGGGAGAGGGCTTAAAGAGGCAAACTGTGAGGGAAGTCAGCTTTGAGCAGAACAGCTTGCTATAGCTTGGAGCCAGGCTGCTGTGCTTGGGGACAGAGCCAAAAGGGGGTCCCCTCCTAGTGCCCAGGACAGGGCATAAGGATTTGGTTTTGTTTGCATATTTGTCTGTTTGTTAGTGGCTTAAAGATTGTGCTTTAGTTGGAAGAAGTGGCTGAGGAGCTCTTCAGAGAGCAAACCTGACTGCAGCAGCCAACAGACTGAGCAACTTACTTGCATCTTCCTTTTAGAATTTTTGCTGAAAGAATGGGACAGATGAAGACATCAGTACCAATATACACACAGGCCTAGATATCAGCATTTCCACTGCTTCTTTATAGTTAAGCAGCAAGGCTGGATTCAGATTTTAACAGAGTTGAAAAGATATGTCAAGTGAGTTATCTAACCATGCATACATAAATGTACAATGTATTAAGATGCTGGGAAGATATACAAAAGAAATGCTAAGTGATTTTATGCAATCCAAACATTTTCTGTTACTGAAGAGGGTACTATATATTTCTAAGCCTTTCAGTAAGTTTTATTTACTATTCAGTAGTGAAATATGAAACCACATCTCCCAGGGAAAGTTACCTTACTAGCCTATGCCTCAGATGTATAGAAAAAATATTTTCATATGGCAACTCATTGACTTCATATGAACTGCCATGGGCTTCAAAGGAAAAAAAAAATGACCCAATCAGTTCAATTATATTCTAGAGAAGATGATACAAAAAATCTTATAAGGAGCTTTAACTGTAACAGGAGAACATTCAGCTAATTACATTTTCCAAAAAGATTTCTGAATGAAATTTTAACAAACAGGTATCTTTCCTAAAAGTACAACCGTCTCATAGCCCCCCTCATAGAATTTTGACCTGTTTGACCAGTTCCAAATATTTTTATATTCTCTGTTCAGATTAAATAACTACCCATCCCTTTACATCACTTAGATCAACGTTTGACATTTCTTACTTACTCTGCCTCTGATCTGTAAAGTTTTATAGTTGGTATCAGTGCAACCAGAGCTGTTCTGAACAAGATTAGTAAAGTTACAGTTTTTTATTAAAGGTTACTTACCAATTTATATGCTGGTCTGTAAAGGTTTGCTTTTTTTAGTTGCACATTTGAGCCATTTAAAGGGTTACTTAGCAGAAAATGAACTTTATTTCTCTCCCACAATCTAGTTATTCCAATAGCATTCATATAAATGAGTGGTTGTATACTAAAAAGTGAGTACTTACAGTAAGTACTTACAGAATCTCTCTGGAAAACAGTTAAATAAAAGTGTTTAATTAAAAAGAGTGGTACCTATGCTTGCGGTACTTGGTAACTAAAGAGCAAGTGGCAGAGATCAAGGGAAAAGGCAGTGGGGACAAGGCAATAACAGTGGCAAAGATCAGGGGAAAAGGCAGTGGAGATAAGGTAACAGCAGTGGCAGAGACCGGTGGAAAGAAAGTGGGGATAAGGCAGTAGCAAAGAAACAGGGGTTTGCAGGCAGAGAGGAGCTCAGGACAGGCGTTGGAGATGGCGGTGAGCCAGAAGCAGGAGAGGGAGAAATGAGACAGAAGTTAGAGAGATGAGGAGCAGAGATTGGAGCAGGGCCGGAACCGTAGTAAAGCAAAACCCAACTCAGGGTTCCAAGTAAGTTTCATTAAATGAACACTATATTGTACAGCTTGGCACACTCACACAAACACTCCCACACACACTCGCACAATGGTAGCAGGAGAAAGACTCAGTGGAAGGGTTGGAGTCCAGGTAGGGAAGAGAAACAGAGTCCAAGTCCTTGGCTGAAGAGAGGGTGGGGGTGATAGCTACCTATCCAGGCTGGGAGGGGGTCCTTGATGGCCAGCTGGGGTCTTTCTCCAGAAGATGTTGTCCAGAAGGGGGTCGCCGGCAGGGCCTCTGGTTTGATAAGCAGTGTGACATGGAACAGGTCTAGTCCAGGTGAAGAGGACATCCCAAGGAGTCAGTCTTCACTACCCTTTTTATGGGGCAGACTACCTATGATCTCCTATGGGGAGGGCATGTCCAGGCAAAGTCAGTCCTGTTCCAGAGAGTTCTAGATGTTCATACTGAGCATTTGCAGCCTTGGCACAATGGTGGGTTGACTCATCTTTTGTTTCTTGAATGCTGAGGGTGGTTCCAATGGCTGGGTCATTGGTCCAGGTACTGGATTTGATGGTGGGGTGACTTGGTAGCAGGGGTTCTGCTATGATTGTGTTTCACTCATCCATTCCCTCTTGTTTCAGACATTCAAGGAAAACCAATTTACATGGGAGAGGTTACAGAATTGCAACATACTTACACAACAGGGCATGGGGACAAGATGGGAACAAGATGGGAATGGATACTGGACATCACTTTATAGACACAGGCCTAAAACATACAATATTAATATAAAACAATAAAAATCAATGCACAAATGATAAGAATACAATATTAAAAAGTCAAAATCTATACAAACGTAACACTATTTACAATATATAAAAAGTGTTTTATTACAATAAAAAAGGGTTTTATTACAATAGTATACAAGAACTTATCTTCGCTTACCTAGTACTACTTGTAATCACTTATAAGGGATTGAGAGGGCAGAGAGAAAGTCAGAAATGGTTGGGGAAGGGGAGGGAATGTATTTGTAAATAAAAAAAGAAAAACTGGGGGGTTTGCTACACTACAATTGTGCCTAATAAAAGTGCACAGCTGCAGAGCATTTGAAAACTGCCTAATCATGCAACAATCTGAGCCCTCATTACATGAGGATTGAGATGAAGGCATTCCCAAATGGAGCACCTTCATTAATTTCTGTAAGTCCCTACCAGGAGCAGGGCTAGGCTGATGCAGCTGAGTCCCACCCCCAGTGCTGTCTCCAGAATGGGTGGGGGAGAAGGGAGGGGAGGGAGCTCAGGCTGGGGCTTGCTCAACCTGCACTGGAGGGTGGGATAGGTGGATTGGAGGGTCTGCCCTTCCACCTCTCTCCCCACCCCAAGTTGGGGAGTTCCAATCCACCCACCCCACCCTCCAGCACAGGCTCAGCTCCCTCCCCTCTCTGCTGCCATCCTGAAGACAGCATCAGAGCTGGGAAGGGGGGACAGGGCCAAGGGAGCGAGGCTGCAGACATGCAGCCACTCCAGACTGGAGATCAATCCCCCAACCCCTCTAGACCCAACAGTGAACGTCTGTCGGGGTGGGGAGGATTGCTCTAATTCATGGCACTTCCTGTGGAGCACCACAAATTACAGAGAGGAGTTGGATGTCTGTCAATGCCCAGATGGACTTTATACTTACTTCTGTCTTGCATACGTTGCATATACCAAAATGGGATAAGATTGTTCTTTTGCATATTAAAAATGAAGGAAGGGAAATAGTAGAGGAGGGAGAGCAGGGGAACCTCCATAAAGTCAGTAGTATAAACTACTGGGTTAACAGAAACCTGGTGAGACCCTACCTACCTACCTACTGTACAGATGAGATGGAGTGGGAGAAAAGGTGAGGCAGGGCATTCCTCTCTATGTTAAGGAGCAATACACCTCTTCATTTTTCAAGACAGGATCAGAAGATGGGCAAATTGAGGTACTGTTGGTCAGAATACATGGGGTCGGGGTGAAAGGGACTTGACAGTGGGGGTCTATTACAGACCGCCACACCAGGAGGATGCGTTAGACCTGGAATTCTCAAGGCAGCTCTTACAGGTGGTACACTTAAGGGACACGGTTTTCATGGGTGACCTAAACTACCCTGACATCTCCGGGGGGGGGGCGCGCAATCAGCTAGATGTGTCTGTTCATGTAGGTTCCTAACCAGCATACAGGACCTTCACCTAACACAGGAGGTATATGGTCCCACTAGGGGAAATGCCTTACTGGACTTGGTGCTTGCTACAGGAGATGACCTGGTAGCTGATTTGCAGATACAGGGTAACCTAAGGGATAGCGACCACCAATTGTTAGAATTCGTTATCCAGCAAAAGGTAGGAAAGATAACTAGTAGGACAGAAGTGCTAGACTTCAGAAAGGTAACTTCACTGAGCTCAGATTAGTAAGTGAGGCACTGAAGGGCAAGAACATTGGTGAGATGACAGTCCAAGAAGGGTGGGCCTTCCTCAAGGGAATGATCTTTCAGGCACAAAAGGGGAACATCCAAATGCACATAAAGGGAGGCAAAAGAGCCAAGAAACCCTCTTGGCTGAACAGGGAAATCCAGGACAGCCTAGGGGGGAAAAGAGAGGCATACAGAGTGTGGAAGCAGGGGGTAGCCACCAAGGAGGAGTATACCCGCTTGGCTTGCACTTGCAGGGAATCAGTTAGCAAGGCCAAAGCAGAAATGGAATTCAGGCTGGCAACAAAAATTGAAAACAACAAAAAGTCCTTCTTTAGGTACATAGGGAACAAAAAGAAGACACTTGGCAACATAGGACCCCTACAGGACAGACTAGCGCAACTGGTAACAGATAGGAGGGATAAAGCTGAGCTCCCATATGAGTTCTTTACTTCTGTATTCCTGAGCACGGATAAAGACACATCTCCCAAAGGGGCCAAAGACAGGCACAAGAGGGTCTCCAATCAACCAACAGTTAATGCTGACCTAGTGAAGGGTCACCTGGAGGGGCTGAATGTGTTTAAGTCAGCAGGCCCTGATCATCTTCATCCAAGGGTGCTGAAGGGCTTGGCCAGTGTCATAGCAGAACCACTGGCATGGTTGTTTCAGCACTCACGCATGGAGCTCAGGATGGGACCCAGAGGACTGGAAAAGGGTCAATGTGGTCCCTATTTTCACGAAGGGGAAAAAAAGGATGATCTGGGTAACTATTAAGGGTGTGCTGTGACAGCCAAAACCAGAGGGATTAATAAGCAATAAATATGTGCTTCTTGGAGGTATCTGGTATTTTGCCTAAACAGGTAATATTAGTTAATATAAAGGTTGTCAGTTTGTAAACCACAAATGTAACTTGTCTGTCATAAATTTAACCAAAATGATAAATTAACTGTTCGTGAAACTGACTGGGCCCCATAGGTAAAGCTGTAGCTGTAAGATTAGCTGACCTAATGGTTTCTGATCAGGGTTCAGCTTTAGCAATAAAAAAAGGGATTCAACTGCCTGGCACACCCAACACATTCCTGGAAAGCACATCCCAAGAAAGCATATTCAAATGAAACCTAAAAGAGGTTGGGGTTTAGGCAGAGCAATTTTAAATTTCAAACCTAAAGGTGCTGCATCATAATTTGCTTATTGAATAAACCCGAGTTTGGGTTTATTCCCAAAACCCGAGTTTGGGTAGTAACCTTTAATAATTTTTACCACCTTTCAATCCCATAGGGTAACCGCTATAGGGCAACATTGCGAGTGGCTCTAAAGCCAACAGAGTAGCATAAGACTAGGTATAAAAAGCGCATGCATCAGGTAACCAGCAGGAAGGAGGGAACAGAACGGTCACTGCTGTTCCATGCCCAGACCCCGGACTCCCAGTGTGAGTGAGGATCAGATACTGAGCAAGGGACTTTCCCAAGTAACCCCTCTGACAGCGTCAATCGGGGACGCCTGACTTTGCTGGAATCACTTGAAGCGTTCCTGGCATCGAGGGACTATCGATAAGTTGCCAACCCATGTCTGTCTATCTGTTGTTTTGAACAGCCCAGTGGCTAATACCCTCGCAGTGCCCAGTTGGCCTGCGACAGAATTGATCTATCTAGCTGTTGTTATTATCTATTGACACTATTATTTACTATTAGCTCTTTCATACTGCATTATCTGCTTATCGCATTTATCTTTCTGTTTCATAGTAGTTAGGGGTCAGAAGGGACCTGAATAGATTATCTAGTCTAACCCCCTGCCACTGGTTGGAGCACACGCTGGGATCACACGACCCCAGACAGGTGTTCATCCAACCTCTTTTTGATTTTACCCAAGGTAGGACCGAGGATCACTTCCCTAGGAAGTTGGTTCCAGCTCCTAGCTACCCTGACAGTGAAATAGTGCCTCCTAATCTCTAACTTGAACCAATTCTCCAGCAGCTTCTGGCCATTGTTCCTCGTCACCCCAGGTGCTGCTGGGGGGAATAGGACCCTTCCTATTTGCTGCTGATCTCCCCTAACGAGTTTGTAGGCAGCCACCAAATCCCCCCTCAGCCTCTGCTTGGTGAGGCTGAACAGGTTCAGGTCCCTCAGCCTCTCCTCATAGGGCCTGCCCTGTTGCCCTCCAACCAAGCAGGTGGCCCTCCTCTGAACCCTCTCAAGGCAGGCCACATCCTTCTTAAAGTGCAGTACCCAGAACTGGACGCAGTACTCCAATTGAGGCCAGACCAATGTTGCATAGAGGGGGAGGATCACCTCTCTGGACTGGCTTGAGATGCATCTTTGGATGTACGACTAGGTGAAGTTGGCTTTGCTGGCTTTGGTCTGGCATTGGCAGCTCATGTTCATCTTGGAGTCAATAATGACTCCAAGATCCCTTTCCACCTCTGTACTCACAAGGGGGGAGCTCCCCAGCTTGTATGTGTGCTGTGGATTCCTTCTCCACAGGTGCAGCACCCTGCATTGAAGCCCATCCTATTACCATCCGCCTACTTCTGTAGTCTGTCCAAGACTAATTGCAGCCTCTCTCCCTTCAAGCATGCCTACCTCTCCCCACATCTT
>NW_005842627.1:512892-528766 GCF_000455745.1 Alligator sinensis | reverse complement strand
GTCATAAAAGGCCATCAGGTTGGTCTGGCAGGACCTGCCTTTGATGAACCCATGTTGATTTCCCCTGGGCATGATCTCCCGCTGGCCCCTCACAGATGTGCTCCTTGATAATTTTTTCAAGGATTTTCCCCAAGACCGATGTGAGGCTTATGGGCCTATAGTTTCCTAGGTCCTCCTTTCTCCCTTTCTTATAGAGGGGGACCACATTAGCTAGTTTCCAATCTCTGGGCACCTGGCCCTTGGACCACGATCACTCATACAGCCAGGCTAAGGGCACATCAATGACCCCTGCCAGCTCCCTCAACACCCGTGGGTGGAGGGCATCAGGGCCCGCAGATTTAAAAACATCCAGCCCTTCCAGAAGATCCCCAACTACTTCTGCACAGACCCGAGGCCTGGCAGTGCTATCCTCAAGATTGCCCCTACCTGTGGTGGGAGAACTGTCCTGTTTCCTGTCCAAGAAAATGGAGGCAAAGAACTTGCTAAATATTTCAGCTCTCGTCTGGCATAGCCACAAGATTACCATTTGACTCTAACAGGGGCCCTACATTACCCAGTGCCCACTTCTTACTCCCAATGTATTTGAAGAAGGACTTTTTGTTGTCCTTAATCCTGGTCGCTAGCCTGAACTCCACCACCACTTTGGCCTTCCTAATGGCCCTCCTATACTTACGGGCCAAGGAGGAGTATTCCTCCTTGGTGATAGCCCCTCTCTTCCAGTGGGTGTAAGCCTCCCTTTTGGCCCTCAGGCATTCTCGAATGCCTTTGCTGAGCCATGCTGTTAACTATTGTGTGTGTGTGTGAGGTATAATAAATTTGCCTTTACTTCACTCCTAACTTTGCCTCCTTGATCCGAAACTAAATTAAACAGCCCAGTTGGCCTGTGATAAAACTGATACACTCACAATGTCCAGCTGGCCTGTGACAGTGTGCGAAGCTTCAGTCACCAAATCAATTCGGAGAAGATTCAGCCCAATTTGGTGACTGAATCATTGAATGCAAAATGAATCAGGAGTCCCATTAAAAGCTCCAAATCGAGTTGAAGTATCCAAATCAATTTGGAAAAGATTTGGCACTTTGGAAGGCAGTCTTGCAGGGAAACAGGAACTGAGAAGAGGGAGGCCGGGGGAAGACTGCTCTGATATTGATATCTGTAGCTGGCCAGTGACTGTAATCTTTGCCTGAGTTCCCTTCCAATCATAGTGATCATGGGGAGGGACGTAGAAACAGCATATAAAGGCTCTGTGTGAAGCCATTCTCTTCCTTTTGTGAGTTGTCTGTCTGGAAGCAAAAGCATGTGAAAGGATTGGATACACCTTACTAACTACCATTGCCTATAATCCCTCTACTTATCCCTATTCAATACAATCCTTTCAATTTATTCTTCCCAAAAAATCCTCCTATATGTTCTTGTTATTTTTTGCCTCCACACTTTTTAAAAAGAAAGCTGTTTTCCCTGGCAGTGTCTCATCCACATACACACTAAACAGATAGAAGATATATTACACATACAAACCCATATATATTACACACACACACACACACACACACACACACACTTACCAGCATAGCAAACATTATGAAGCATGCTGGAAAGGCAGGTGCCAGTTCTTCCGGGAGAAGGGCTACAGGAGGTAGGGGAAGAGCTGCAAGTTCCAGCCCCACCCCACCTCCCACCCAACATAGATACACCCTCTTTCCTGGCAGCGGTGAGTCTTCTGCTGCCAGTGGGAGCAAGGTGGTAGGAGCAGCACCTGTCCCTGCACCTGCACCACCTCCACTAACACCAGAAATAGCCACCAGCACCAGCATGACAATCTCCTCCCCCACAATTTCAGCTCCCAGGATAAGCCTCCCAGTGTCAGAGAAGGATCTGGATCTGGAACCAAGGGAGCCAACTGCCATAGCCAGGGAAATTCTAAGGAGGGGGAATCTACGTTCGTTTCCACACCCCTCAAAGTTCGCCTAGAGGCAGGCCTCCTTCTCTGGAAGGTACCTTGGAGGAGGTTGTGGGGGCAGGTGGCTCAACTTCCCCTGTTGTTGTGCCTCTGCCTGCTGAGGAGGGGGATAATGCAGGATCCCTACCCTCAACCCAGAAGTGAGTGGGTAGTGTAGTGTGGGATCACTTCAAATTGGCAGATAATCCCAGGTATGCTACGTGCCAGCACTGGTGAAAAACACATGAGCCATGGCAAAGAGGTGAAGTACTTCACCAGCACAGCAATGCTGCTGCATCAGAGGCAGCACCCCCTTGCCCTTGTTCCTCCTAAACTTGGCACCAGTGGGAGCATGCCCAAAAAGAAGTCCCCCTCTCACTCCAAAGCCCTCATCCCCATGGAGCAGAGGCAGGCCACTCTGGACCTCTGGGGGAAAGCTGCAGACAAAGCAGGGTGCACTGCAAGAAAGAGCGGGAGGTCACCCAGAGCACTGGGGAGATTTTTGCTCTGGATAGCTAGCCCTTCTCCTTTGTTGGGTGTCCAGGGTTCAGGTGGCTCGTGGCACTCATGGCCCCATCCTACCAAGTGCCCACACATGCCACCTTTAGCAGGACAGTGGTGCCCTCCCTGTATGAGGCATTCAGGGAGTACTTGAGGGAGTACCTGCACAAGGCAGGGCTACAGGTAGCTTTACACTTCATCTCAGACATCTGGAGCAGCTGCAGTGGAGATCATGCCTACCTCTCCCTCACAAGGCACTGGTGTGATCAGTCAGGGCATCAGTGGGCTCTCCTTTAAGCAGAGGTGATGGATGAGTCTCACACAGCAAGGGAGATCATCGTGATCATGAACCGCATGGTGCGGGGGTGGCTCATTGGGCAGGGTGAGTTCACCCGCAGGTTCATGGTCACCAACGGGGCCATTATGGCCAAGGTGGTCCACAATCCCAAGTCTGTTGGCATCCACTGTGTGGCATGCAAGTTCCACCTCATAGTCAGGGACACCTTGGAGGGGGACAGGGCTCCTGGTGATGGCGCTGTTACTACCGTGACCAACCAGCTCTTTTCGAAATGCAAGAAGGTTGTGGGCTACTTCCCCCGAAGCATCAAGTGAGGTAAGATGCTGCACGAGAAACAGGCAGAGCTAAGCATCCCACAACACAAAAATCAGACAGGATGTGGAGACTCGGTGGAACTCCACATACCTGATGCTCGAGAGTCTGGTGGAGCAACAGAAGGCCATCCATAAGATGTCCTTGCTTGGGGAGATTGGGATCAGCAGCCCCCTTAACAGAGCTGAGTGGGATACCATCTTCCAGATCTTGGTGGTCCTCAAGCCCTTCCTTGAGGCCACCGAGAGCCTCAGCAGGGGCAAGACCCTCCTTAGCCAGGTGATCCCCATAGTGAAGGAGCTTGAGAATCAAATGGAGAAGTTCCAGGGAATCCATGTTCCTGGCTGGGGCAAGCTGCTTTCACCAGACATGCACGCACTGGTGAAGCTGTTGAAAGAGGGCATCAAAAAATGGCTGGATCTGTTGCAGTCCATTATAGTCCACATGCTGCTGGGCATGTGTGACCCAAGGGTGAAGGGGAACATCTGCACCAGAAAAACCCTCAATCACTGGACAGAGGTGCTGGTGAACAGGGTCAGGGAGGCAGAAAAGCAGAGGCAGGAGGATGTGGAAGAGGGAGATCTCCTGTCCCATGCCAGCACTCCAAGCACCAGCCAACCTCCTCCAACACATCCACTGCCAATGTGGGCCAAGAGCATGGTTTCAATGATGGGATCCAGAAGCACCAAACCCCACCATCCGGCAGGTAGCGCAGAGGCCTCGGTGGCTAGCTATCTCACTGAGGACATGGAGCCGCTGCATTGCAACCCCTTGGTCTATTGGGCAACCCACAGCCATGTGGCAAGATCTGGACACTGTTGCCCAGGAACACCTGTCCTGTCCGCCAATCAGTGTTCCAAGCAAGAGGGTGTTCGACATCGCTGGGGATGATTCAACACCCCACCGCACCTCCTTGGATCCTGGTTTGGTGGAGCAGCTGGTGTTTCTGAAGATGAACTTCCCACTGCTAGGGTTCCCCAAGCTCTACATGCAGATGGAGTGAGTGCCACCCTTCTCACCTATTTCCTTTATTTAGTTGCTTTCACAACCATTTAATGCCCTGTTCTCAGAGCTGGAGGCAGCACTCACTGCATCACCAGCCAGCAGGGGAAGAATGTGTCCCTGCTGAGCTCCCATACCAGGATGAACTTGGAGGCATGGGCTGGGGCTATGGGGAAGGAGGAGATCCCAGGTCCTAGACATGACCTAAAACTTAACCCTGACAGGGTCGGGAGGCCTGGTGGGATTGCCAGTGGCATAGCAGCCCTAGGAAATGCCAGGACCACTAACCTCTCTGGTGAAAGGCGGGTAGGGGGCACCTGATAACCTCCAGCCACCACATGCATGCACATTCCTGGCTGAGGAGAGCCATCTGTGAGGCATGGGCCACAGTGCAGGGGAGGTATGGAGGTGTAGAATGGATGTCACGCCTAAACATCAGGGCCTAAATGGGCAGCCTCCCTCCTGGGTAACATCTGAATCAGTTTTTCATCAAGGCATGGTAGAAGAAAGGAGGCGGGTGGCTGGCACAGAAACAGGTAGGCAGGCCAAGATCTAACCAGCACCAGGAAGGGCCCCTGTTACTGTATTCATCCCGCTCTGCCTTAACACACACAAGGCAGATAAGGTTCTTTGGGCCAATCTGATATCTTTTATTAGACCAACTGAATAATTGGACAAATATATCTTAGCAAGCTTTTGCGTTTATATACATATTTATCCAACTATTCATTTGGTCTAATAAAAGATATCACATCTACTCAGAGAACCTTGCCTACCTGTTCCTTAGACCAACACAGCTAGAACCAGAAACCCAGTTAACACACATGGAGTGACATAAGTTTTGCTTTAAATAGCTTGAGATGCACTTCCACAGAAACCCCTTCACCTATCTCCTTGACACCTGGCAGGCTTCATGCTCTCAGAAGGGGCTACCATCCCTGTTTTCATACAATTCTGCAAAAAAATAATGAAGTTATAGGTATTTCAGTGATGCCCCATTATAGTCTATGGCTGAATTGCACCAAATCAACACCGACTCTTTCGATTCAGATTCAGCCAAATTGATCTGGGAGAGTGATCCGAATCACTGAATCAAATCGCTGTCCCCCAAATCAGCTGAATCTGAACTGAATACTGGCCAATTTGCACAGTCCTAGTAACTACAAGCCATTTAACTTCACCTCTATCCTTGGGAAAGCCTTTGTGTCATGGCTCAAGTAGATGCTGCGAGTCTAACTCCACTCCCAAGGTCAGGGTCCCCCAACTCTCCTGCCACAACTTGTTGGTATATGTAAAGAAGGAGGGGGTTCAGTGGTGTTCTCGTCCCCTGTAGACCTGAAGATGGGGTACTCATAGGTGCACCATGGTGTTCCTCAGGGCTCCACCTCCCCTACACCCTGTCCACTTGCCATAAAATTAGTCCCCTGGTTGGTATTTTGTGGGGAATCCTCACATGTGTGATCCATTTTAACAGCTCTTCAGCCACACAAGTAGCTGCAATTGACCTGAGCAAGACTGCTTCCGGAAAACATGTTGCATAGTTGACCAGAACCAGTACATACTGGTATCCCCCATGAGACTTTGGCAGGGGCCCCACAATATCCAGCACTACTTGGGACAAGGGTGTCTCGATCACTGGCACAGGCTGCAAGGGGGCCTTCAGAGGCATCCACTCCTGGGCTCTCTGACACTTAGGACATGCTGCATCACACCTATCCACATCGTCTTGTAGCTGGAGCCAAAAGAAATCATGAACCAGTGATGCCCTGGTCTTGTTGTGCCCTAGATAGCCATCCAGTAGGGTTTCATGTGCCAGCTGCCAAATTTGCCAGTGGAACGGAGTCAGGACCACCAGCTGATGCCTCTCAGCAATACCCTCCTGACCCCTCTGGACCCAATACAGCAGACCCCCTGTTACCTCATAATAGGAGGAGCTCCTAGGTGCCCCTTCTCCTGGGTCCTCGGTGGCCAATCACTGCAGCTCTGGATCTTCCAGTGGGGCTTGATGGAATTGAGCTGCACTGGCCACCTGATCCATATTGATGCAGGCCTAAACCCACTCATTATGCTGGGAGTACGTTTCCCCAGACCAGCCCTTGCCTCTCCGTAGTCGCTTCCTTTCTTCCTCTGTAGCTCTTACTTGCTGTAGCACTGTGTAGATTGGTCCCCAGCTCGCCTTGATATTCCATTTCTCTCAATGGGAGAGAGCAACTCTGGAAGCACATATCACCCCCCCAAGATGAATGCCATAACCAGGGGTTTGGCCTCCCTCATCCGCTTTTGGAGCTAGGTCTGCGCGGAGCAACAATTGTGAACATCCCGTGTCTAGGGTGGCTTGTACTGCCCAGTCGTCAATCCAGGCCGTCACTACTGGTCATTCCCAGCCTCCCTCCTGCAGGGTTGCACTGAAACTGCAATCCATGGGCTCACCCCATTTGACTTCCCTAGACTTATCTCTGTGGACTGGGGCCAGTGCTAACCTATGGCCCAACTCACTCAAAGCCAGCCTGCACTCCCTCGCAATATGACCGGTCCGGCCATAACGATAGCAGATAATGCCCCTCACTGCCTCCTTCTGGGGCCCTATCTTTTTCTCCTGTTCTCAGACTATGCTCCCTGCCAGGGCACGGAAGCCTCGACCGTGACCATGCTCATTCGCCGAGATAGAGAAAGCCTCAGCCAGGTGGAGGGCCTCTTCACCATTCCACGGCTAGTGTCATAGATTCATAGATGCTAGGGTCGGAAGGAACCTCAATAGATCATCGAGTCCGACCCCCTGCATAGGCAGGAAAGAGTTCTGGGTCTAGATGACCCCAGCTAGATGCCTATCTAACCTCCTCTTGAAGACCCCCAGGGTAGGGGAGAGCACCCCCTCCCTTGGGAGCCCGTTCCAGACCTTGGCCACTCTAACTGTGAAGAAGTTCTTCCTAATGTCTAGTCTAAATCTGCTCTCTGCTAGCTTGTGGCCATTATTTCTTGTAACTCCCGGGGGCGCCTTGGTGAATAAAACCTCACCAATTCCCTTCTGTGCCCCCGTGATGCATAGGCAGCCACAAGGTTGCCTCAACCTTCTCTTGCAGAGGCTGAAGAGGTCCAGGTGCCCCAGTCTCTCCTCATAGGGCTTGGCCTGCAAGCCCTTAACCATACGAGTGGCCCTTCTCTGGACCCTCTCCAGGTTATCCACATCTCTCTTGAAGTGTGGCTCCCAAAATTGAACTCAGTATTCCAACTGCGGTCTGACCAGCGCCCGATAGAGGGGAAGTATCACCTCCTTGGATCTGTTCGTCATGTATCTGCTGATGCACGATAAAGTGCCACGGACTTTTCTGATGGCTTCGTCACACTGCCGACTCATGTTCATCTTGGAGTCCACTAGGACTCCAAGATCCCTTTCCGCTTCCATTCCACCAAGCAGGTCATTTCCTAGGCAGTAGGTATGCTGGACATTTTTCCTCCCTAGGTGCAGCACTTTGCATTTCTCCTTGTTGAATTGCATTCTGTTGTTTTCTGCCCATTTGTCCAACCTGTCCAGGTCTGCTTGTAGTTGTTCCCTCCTCTCTGGCATGACTACTTCTCCCCACATTTTTGTGTCATCCGCAAACTTGGACAGAGTACACTTCACTCCCTCGTCCAAGTTGCTGATGAAGACATTGAAGAGTATCGGTCCTAGGACCGAGCCCTGCGAGACCCCACTTCCCACACCCTTCCAGGTCGATCCCGACCCATCCACTACGACTCTCTGGGTGCGACCCTCTAGCCAATTCGCCACCCACCGGACTGTGTAGTCATCCAAGTCACAGCTTCTTAACTTGTTCACCAGTATAGTGTGGGATACCGTATCGAAGGCCTTCCTGAAGGGTAAGTATATGACATCAACCCCTACTCCTGCGTCCAGGTGTTTTGTAACCTGGTCATAAAAAGAGTCTAGATTAGTCAGGCATGATCTACCTGCTACGAACCCGTGCTTATTACCCATATCTGAGTATCTTCCTCTAGGTCCCAAAGGAATTGTTCCAAAAGAACCTGGTCTATGACCCTGTCTCAATCAAACCAGTTCACAGGGAGCAACTTATCCAATGCATCTCGCAAGTATTGGAGTACGCTGCAAGGCTGCTTGACATCTTTTGCCTTCCATGCTTAGAAGGCCTGTCTATGGCTTTCGGGTGAAATCTCGAGCCTGTACAGGATCGCTGCCTTCACCATGTCGTAATTACAGGCCTCTTCCTTTGACAGCACCAGATATGCTGCCTGAGCCTTGTCCACCACTAGAGCCCCCAAATGGTGAGCCCACTGTGTACAGTCCAACCCAGCCTGTATAGCCATCCTCTCGAACACCTCTATGTAGGCTTTGGGATCATCATCCCATGTCATCCTCCGCATCTTGAACAGGACTGCGTTCCACTGCATCCATTCTTGCTGGTTGGCGCCCTGTATTTGCAGTATCTCTAGTACTTGGCTGATCACCTGGATGGCCTGGGTCAGGAGTTCAGCATGGGCCACAGCAGGAGGATGCATTGTTAACTCTACCCGGGTTGGGATCACTGATCCACTAAGCCTTCCTTACACCCCGTCCACTCGCCAACCGCTTAGGTATTCAGATTGTCATTCCGACAATATGTCAGCCCCTTGACTGTGGGGTCTGGTGTTGACTTGGATAATCCGGCCCATTGCTGGGATGTTGATAAGCCTGGAGCTTCAGTCCCTGGCTTCAGGAGTCTGAGTCACAGGTGTCTGGCATCCTCCCGAGAGGGACGCCACTTGAATACTTTAGTGTTGAGAGGCTGGGAACTGCCTATCCCCAGCCTGGTGACAGACACTGCTCCTGCTCCTCTGCCATGGGGCAGTGCCTCTAGTGCCACCACAGCCAGCACCCGGAGCCTCCACTCGGCCAGCATGCTCCCAGCTGGCTTCCTCCTTGCTGCCAACTTCTGGCGGGGTTTTTAAATTCTCCATGGCAGCAGCACCAGTGCCAGCTGCTGCAATCAGCTGGCCGCCGCGCCGCCCAGAAAGCAGCCACTTGAAGAGCTAGCAAAACACCGGCTCGTGTGGCCTTTCCCCTGCCCCAGCCCATTCAGGAAGCAAGTTTCCCGGGGTGTAGGTAGCTCTCCTTTCCCCTTCAGGTATGCCGGGGTTTGTCCCTGGTGTTTCTGGAGCCTGTGGGGGTGTCTTGCCACCACACTTTGAAAAAATTATTAAGGATCACATTTGTGGGAGTCCACTAGGAAAAATAATGCTGAAGGGCAACCAGCATGGCTTCATAGCAAGTAGATCCTGCCTGACTAACCTTGTTTTTTTTACGATCAGGTCACAAATTGCTTGGATGCAGGAGTTCAGGTAGATGTCATCTACTTGGATTTTAAAGAGGCCTTGGGTATAGTGTCACATCCCATTCTTACAAATAAATTAAACAGTTGTGACATAGATTATTACACAGTCATCTGGGTGGAGAATTGGCTTATGGGACTCACCCAGAGGGTGGAGGTGGATGGGTCATTTTTGACCTGGACAAATGTGGGCAGTGGAGTTCCCCAAGGTTCGGTCCTTGGACCAGTGCTGTTCAATATCTTCATCAGTGACTTGAATGAGGGTATGGAAAGCACTATGTCTAAATTCAAGGATGACAGCAAATCATGGGGCAAAGTAAAGACACTGGAGGGCAGGGAGTGGATTTAGGCAGATTTGGACAGATTAAGAAAGTGGGAAAATCAGAATAGGATGCAGTTTAACACAAAGATAAGCGCAAAGTGCTGCATCTAGGGAGAAAGAATCACCAACACACCTACAGACTTGGAGGTGACTTTCTAAGCACCACATCAGCAGAAAGGGATCTCAGAGTCATAGTTGACTCCAAAATAAACAGGAGTCGTCAATGTAATGAAGTGAAAAGTAAAGCCAACTGCACTCTTCCATGCATTAGAAGGTGCATCATGAACAGGTCTAAGGAGATAATATTTCCCTTCTATGCAGCTTTGGTAAGACCACAGCTGGAGTACTACGTCCAATTCTGGGCACCACACTTCAAGAGGGATGTGGATAACCCTGAGAGGGTCCACAGGAGGGCTACTCATATGGGTAAGGGTCTACAGGTAAGATCCTATGAGGAGAGATTGAGGGACCTGAATTTCTTCAGCCTCAGCAAAAGGAGGCTGAGAGGGGATCTTACAGCCATCTACAAATTCATCAGCCGGGGGGGGGGGGGGAGCAGCAGGGAATAGGGGCCACTCTGAGCAGCAAGGAATAGGGGACACTCTGTTTACCAGGGGGCCCCTTGGGATTACTAGGAACAACAGCCATAAACTGATGGAAAGCAGATTTAGATTAGACATTAGGAAAAAAAAATTACGGTGAGGGCTGCTGAAATCTGGAATGGGCTTTCAAGGGAGGTGGTGTTCTCCCCTACCTTGGAGGTCTTTAAGAGGAGACTAGACAAGCACCTAGCAGGGGTCATCTGACCCCAGTGCTCTTTCCTGCCCAGGGCAGGGGGTCAGACTCGATGGTCTACTAAGGTCCCTTCCAACCCTATCTATGAAATCTATTAAAAAACAATCAAACCTGGGTAAGGAACCATGGCACCAGGCTCTGGTGCCAATTTTGAGAGGCTGGCACCACCTCTGCTGCCAGCCAGGCAGCCTCCAGCTCAGTCACTTGTCCAGTTGCCACTACTGCACAGGGCACAGAAACTGCATGTTATGCCTCTTCATAAGGCCTGTCTCCCAAGAGAATCACAGAAGAGGTCTAGAATGGAATTGCACACACTCCTGTGAAAGAGGGATGTGGCCTATTCCTACATACAAGTGTATCCTGGGAGGGAAATGAAGGACAAGACAATTTGAAGATAATATTGTGCTTTTGCATTAGATTTAGCCCCTGGGTCCCTTCTCCTGATTCTTAGCAGAACACAGAAAAAGAGGAAGAACTCCTTCATGGAAAGATCAGGAGGTATATAACTTGGCCTTTGGCTCTTACTTCATTCCTCTGCCTTTTCACTCTAAATGTATCTATGTTGTAATTTTGGTTTTAAAGGGCAAGTTAATTCATTTCTCAAAAAAGTCAGATAAATTATGGGTGCAGCATACTGATATTCCTTTATTAAATTCACCCTGTGCTTCCAAAGAGCCTATCAGTAATAGAATCTAACAAGTGATCAAATTCTAGGAAGGAATCCTTGCACATTTAACATACACAAAGTGATGGCTACCTTCCTAATCTGCGAGAAAAAAATTAAAATGCCAAACACACTGAAGATACATTTTATAACTCCACAAGGAGATAATTGCAAAGTCTCAATTTCAGGCTTGTAGTTACTAATATTAAGCATGCATAATAAAAATAAGCCAATTTTCAAATTAGCAGTGTGGATGACACAGTCAGTATCACTTGTGGTGGATATCAAGTGGAACAGGCAATTAAATACATCTAAACATTATTCTAGAAGTGTAGATCAGGAGATTTTGCATCCCATTTTCTTGTCCGATTCTACTATCAAAGCAAGAAATACAAATAAAGATCCCCAACAAGAAACATCTGCTCCCTGAGAGATGATCCCTGGCAGGCCTTATCTAGAACATATTTCATTATATATGGCCATATACATGTGCACATTTGAAGCACTCCAAATAACTTTCAAATTCAGAGTGCTTCAGTGGTATACAGACATGTGGCCATCCCCCACCCCCTTTTCCCCCCACCCACCACAGTGCTTCAAAATTGCTTCAATGGCACACAGCAGTAGTACTCTAGCTAAGAGGCACAATTAGGGTTTGCTCAGTCCTCTGGCATCCTCAGCACTCTGTACCCTCCCCCATAGTGGGGGAGGGTAGAGTGGGACAACCAGCCAATGAGTGCTCTCCTGTGTATTCCTATCTCCTTGAGAACCACCAGAGGTTTCAGGGGAATAGAGGAAAAGATTTGTTGCGTGTTTATTTGTGTCTAGTCTCTGGGGAAGACAGCAGAGCATTGTGGAATGCTGAAGGAAAAAGAAAACCCATACCATACTCTTCTGGAATATACAAACATTTCAGAAAGTGCTTCAATGAGAGGAATTTCAAAGACGTCTTCATTTTTGAGGACCCTTTTTAAACTGCTTTGGCCATTTTTGAAGCATTTCTTTGACCATGCACATCAATGCTTGGAGCTCTTGAAAGGTATATGGAATGCAAACAGCATGTCTATTTGGGACAGATCTTAGCACACATGCAAATGCATGCAAATGTTACGTATCTAATATGAGTAAGCCAAGGAGGGATTTTATGAGACAGATTAAATTTGGCAGATTTTGAATAAAAAAGAAAAATGAATGGAGATGAAAGATAGATGCACAAGGACATGAAAGAATAGGAGAGATAGTGTATGCAAGAGAGAGCAGGAGTGGGAGTAGGAGTGAAACCATGACCAAGCAAGAAAAAGAGGGGGGCAGAATTGGGGGGGAAAAGAGGGGGGGCAAGAAAAAGAATTTGGGGGAAATAGCAGGCAAAAAGGATGCAGAAGGAGATTCCATGTAGAGCAGGAACTTAAACAATGTGACAAATAAGTACCTTTAACCTACAAGTAAATGTGGGTAGAGCTGAGCATAACCATTCAGTGGCTGACTGGAGTCTGGGTATCCTGCATCAATCTGTAGTTGGGGTGTCCCATCTTAGAAAATAAACTTTTCCCAGTGGGCTACAAAATGATTCAAGTTGTCGAGCCCACTCCCTGGCCTCAAACCCAAACTGCACTTTTTTTTAAACCTATTCTAAAAAAAATAAAATAAAAACCCTTTTGCTTATATTTCCCTTGAATGTTTTCTTATAAACTGAAAACAACTGAGATATCCATTTCTTAGTTTAAAAGTGTATTTAAAAAAACCCAACATTTTAATGCTTTTTGACAAGTAAAATGTTTTTTTTATTACTATTACTACTACTACTACTACTACATGTGTCTTCATTCATTTATATTTCCAATACAAAAGCTTGGAACTTAAGGATAAAAAATTGCTGGGATTTTGTAACATTTCCCAACCCAAACATTACAAGCCCAAGAAATTCAGAGTTAAGGCTGCATTGACAAGAAACTGAAATATATAAACAATAATATACAGATAGTGCATCCAAACATCATCTCTGATCTGTAATAACACCATGCATTAACCATACCATTATAATCATAAAGGTTAGATAAAACAAGTAACATCTTAGTTTCAAACCTTTTTTTTCAAATGCAGCCTATGAATTGTATGGAGATTGAGGTATCTGCCTCATTCCATTCTGATTATTTGGGACAAAGCAATCACTGACAGATGATATAGGTGATGGAAGGGGGTGCTAACAGGGCTTAGCCCCACCAGATGTGGGGCACTGGTAGGGCTGCAAGGCAGCAGGGGTAGGGAGGAGCACACAGACAGCAGTGAGGAAGTGGGGCTGGGGCAGCCTGGGGCTAAGGGAGGGGCAAGTGCTGCATAGCCGGCAGGGCATGGGACTGAGCCACAAGTGGCTCATCCGGAGCATGTGGCTCCTTCTGCTACATGCACCCTGGGAGGCATGGGGGCACATACTCCCAGATCTGCACAGAGCAGGGTAGGCTGCTGCTGCAGACATGGACCAGGGCAGTGCTACACTCTTCCTGGTGGGTGGCGGATGCTGGCAGGGCTGCACTCAAGGCGGGCAGTGGCAGCTCAGGGAGGAGGCTACAGCAGGGGGGCTGCAGCCACCCCAAAATTTGCTGTAGCCCCTCAATTCTCCCCCCTTCCCAGCACCGCCACTGCCCACTGGGAAAAGTCTGGTGCAGCCCCAGCCCATAATGAGGAAGTGGGGCTGGGGCAGCCTGGGGCTAAGGGAGGGGCAAGTGCTGCATAGCCGGCAGGGCATGGGACTGAGCCACAAGTGGCTCATCCGGAGCATGTGGCTCCTTCTGCTACATGCACCCTGGGAGGCATGGGGGCACATACTCCCAGATCTGCACAGAGCAGGGTAGGCTGCTGCTGCAGACATGGACCAGGGCAGTGCTACACTCTTCCTGGTGGGTGGCGGATGCTGGCAGGGCTGCACTCAAGGCGGGCAGTGGCAGCTCAGGGAGGAGGCTACAGCAGGGGGGCTGCAGCCACCCCAAAATTTGCTGTAGCCCCTCAATTCTCCCCCCTTCCCAGCAGTCCCAGCTGGAAAAGGCTTGTTGCGCCCCCAGCCCATAAGGGCAGCCTGCCCTGCCCCATGCAGATCTGGGGGGTACATGCCCCCTGAGTCTTCCCAAGGCACATGCAATGGTACAGGCTGCCCGCCCATCCTCCAGACGAGCTATGGCTCCGTCCCATGCCCTACCCTGCCCCAGCCCCTGCCCTATTCTCTCCCCCCCACAGCCCTTTCTCCTCCCCCCACAGACTCACCTGCTTGGGGGGCTGAGGGCACACACACATATGCACATGTGCTCAGCTCCCCCCAATTTTTTTCTTCCTCTGCCTACAACAGATGGTAAATTGAATAATAAATTACATATTTTCATTCACAAAGTGATTAGCAGAACAACTTGTACAGTTTCAGAAAATCCGTACATGTGCAGCTTTCCCATTTTATACTTAACTACACAGTCCCTTCCAGGCACAATAGAATCATAGAAAATTAGGGTTGGAAGGCACCTAAGGAGGTCATCTACTCTAACCCCCTGCTCAAAGCAGGACCATCCCCAGCTAGATCATTCCAGGCAGGGCTTTGCCATGTTGGGCCTTAAAAACCTCCAAGGATGGAGATTCCACCACCTCTCTAGGTAACCTGTTCCAGTGCTTCACCCCCCCGCCCACAGTGAGACTTTTTCCCCAATATCCAACAAACCTCCCTTGCTGCAACTTGAGACCATTGCTCCTTGTTCTATCATCTGTCACCACTTGGAGCTTATACACATGCTCTGGGAATGAGAAGAGGGGATGCTTTAATTGGAGAGACTCAGAGAGCCACTGTAATTAAAGTGCTGAGAGCATCTTGTGTTTCAGCATCCTGAGCGAGCTTTAGTTAAAGCACTCCCGCCACCATTTTTCAGTGCAGAGACACTGATACATGAGACACTGGAGACAATTAATCGAGTCTGCTACCATGCACTGTAATTATAATGCATTGGAGCAGTCTTGCTGCTCCTGCTGGCTGACACCAGCCCGGACATTGTGGGGATTACAGAAACATGGTGAGACTCCAAGCATGATTGGGCGGTGAATGTCAAGGGCTATAGGCTGTACAGGAGGGACAAGATAGGAAAGACAGGGGCGGGAGTGGCACTCTATATCAAGGAGGAATACACATCCTCGCTAATTAGTAAAGAGTCAGGGGAGAAGCACTCTGAAGTGCTTTGGGTTAGGGTTCAAGGCAAAAGAGGGGAAAGGGACCTAACGGTGGGAGTTTACTATAGACCACCCAACCAAGGAGAGGAGCTTGACCAGGAATTCTTGGGTCAGCTCACCGAGGTAGCGAAGGCTAAGGATGTGGTAGTCATGGGGGACCTGAACTTCCCAGACATCTGCTGGGAGGAGCAGTCAGCCAGGTCTGAGTGCTCCCGTAGGTTCTTAGACAGAGTCCAGGACCTTCATCTAACCCAGGAGGTGCACAGCCCCACCAGGGGGGATGCCTTGTTGGACTTGGTGTTGGCCACGGGCAACGACCTGGTGAGGGGGCTGCGGGTGCTTGACCCCCTGGGCGACAGTGACCACTGCCTGCTGGAATTCACCATTCAGCGCAAGGTGGCAAAGGCAAGCAGTCAGGCTGTGGCCCTAGATTTTAGGAGGGCGAACTTCAACGAGCTAAGGAGGATAGTTGGAGAAGCGCTGAAGTCTCAGAGGGGAGGAGAGCCGGGTGTTCAAGGGGAG
>NW_005842627.1:492489-511357 GCF_000455745.1 Alligator sinensis | reverse complement strand
GCACTTTAAGAGGGATGTGGACAGCATCAAGAGGGTCCAGAGGAGGGCCACTTGCATGATCAAGGGACAGCAGGGTAGGTCCTATGAGGAAAGGTTACGGGACCTGAACCTGTTCAGCCTCCAGAAGAGAAGGCTGAGGGGAGATCTTGTGGCCTGCTATAAACTAGTCAGGGGGGATCAACAGGCACTGGGGGAGTCCCTGTTCCCCCGAGCACCGCCAGGAGTGACCAGGAATAACGGTCACAAGCTGGCGGAGGGAAGGTTTAAGTTGGACATCAGGAGGTGCTACTTCACGGTCAGGGCGGCCAGGGTCTGGAACCAGCTTCCAAGTGAGGTGGTGCAGGCTCCCACCCTGGGGGTTTTTAAGAGGAGATTAGATGACCATCTTGCTGGGGTCATTTGACCCCTAGTACTCTTTCCTGCCATGGCAGGGGGTCGGACTAGATGATCTGCCCAGGTCCCTTCCAACCCTAGAAACGATGAAACTATAGGTGCGTGGCAGTGCATCTTTGGGTGCCTGCCACTTTAAGGGCTGAAGGCAGGTAGCTAGCAGGTGCTTGATTAGGGCAGCCATTTTAGGACCCAACTCACACAGGCTGGGGCAGCAGTTTGTTGTCACCTGCTGAGGGAGTAACATGATCTGGGTGAGCTACTGCTCCTGGAATATCTTGGAGATAAGGGCAGGAGCTATGGGGATGGCAGGAGGCTCTTGGTCCTGGGCATGACCTGAAACTACACCCTGCCAGGGAAGAGGGGTCTGGCAGGACTGTCTATGGCAGGACAGCCCCCAAGGAATACCAGACCAGTTACCGCTCCCCACCCCCCCCACCCCCAGTGAAAGGCATGCAGGGGTGCCTTAACCCCAAACCCCACCATCTGGTGGGTAATGGTGAGAGTAGTAGGAGCAGTGTGGGTCAGGAGCACTAATAAAGAGGCACCTGAGCCCAGCAGGGGTGTAGGACCCCCGAGGCCCCAGAGGAGGTAGTTTGTTGTGTGGGCCCATGTAGAATAGGGTGCAGTAGGGCACCTGAGGGACTACCCTAGTGGGGTGCAGAGTAGGGCTACACAGGGCAGCTTGAATGGCTGCACAGGGGTGTACTGAGTAGGGCTGTGAGAGCTTGAAGGGCAGTATATGGGCCAACTCCAAGTGTAAGAGCATGAAACTAGTTGCCTGGTGAGGGGCTAGGGGCAGAAGCAGCCCAGCATCAGCACAAGGTTACAACATGTAGAGAGTAGGCAAAATTGAGGGATCTGTAGTTGCTGCATGGAAGTGCAGGAGAGGGAGTAGCGAAGCCCAAAGGCCCAAAGGGGTCACTCAAAGGGAGCAAGGGCAGTAGAGAGTGGCCCAGTAATGGGCGGTATGCTAGAGGCCCCTTTTAAAGTGGGGTGGAGTGCAAGAGGCCTCTGTGGAGAGGGGGGCAGCATGAGCAAGTACATGTGAAGGAGGTTAAAAAAGGACTGAGTTTGCTCCAGCCTCAGACCAGGGGGCAATACCAAATCTGGATGCCATCTGCGAGGCATGGCCCAGTGTGCAGGATAGGTTCAGAGCCCTAGCATAGGGGTAGCGAATGGGCAGCCTCCCACTTAGTAAATTAGAGTGACATTAGAGTCATGGCAGAAAAGACAGGGCAGACTGCCCTAGGCGGGTGAGCGTGCTAACTCGAGATCTAGCCCCAGGAAGGCCCAATCACAAGGTGCCCACTGCGAACAGTCTAGCTCCATTCTTTTTTGGAATTACCCTTCAGGTAGTTAAAGAATACTATTAAATCCCCCCTCAGTCTTCTCTTCTGCAGACTAAACAAGCCCAGTTCCCTCATCCTGTCCTCATAAGGCATGTGCCTCATCCCCCTCACTATTTCTGTTGCCCTTCTCTGGACTTTCTTACAAGCTGTCCACATCCTTTCCATAGTGAAGGGCCCAAAACGGGACACAGTACTCCAGATATGGCCTCACCAGTACAGAATGAAGTGGAATAATTACTTTTCTTGATCTGCTGGCAACACTTCTCCTAATGCAGATCAATATGCTGTTGGCCTTCTTGGCAACAATGGTACACTGTTGGCTCATATTCAGCTTATTGTTCACTGTAGCCCCATGTCCTTCTATGCAGAGCAGCTGCTTAGCCAGTCAGTCCCCAGCATGTAGCAGTGCATGGGATTCTTCTACCCTAAGTGCAGGACTTCACACTTGCCCTTGTTGAACCTCATGAGATTTCTTTTGACCCAATCTTCCAATTTGTCTAGGTCACTCTGAATCCTAGCCCTACCCTCCAGCATATCTATTACACCCCCAAGCTTGGTATCATCCACGAACTTGCTGAGGGTACAATTGATCCCATCTTCCAGATCGTTAATGAAAATATTAAGCAAAACTGGCCCCAAGACCACCCTCTGGTGCACTCCACTTGATACCATCTGCCAGTTAGGTATTGAACCACTGATTACTACCTTTTGAGCCCGACAATCCAGCCAGCTTTCTATCCACCTTACAGTCCATTCATCCAACCCATACTTCCTCAGCTTGCTTGCAGGAAACTTCCTCAGCTTGCTTGCAAGAATGCTGTGGGAGACAGTATCAAAAGCCTTTCTAAAGTCAAGGTATACCATGTCCACTGCTTTCTCCACACCCACAGAGCCGGTTCTCTCATCATAGAAGGCAATCAGATTGGTCAGGCATGACTTGCCCTTGGTGAGTCCATGCCAACTGTTCCTAATCATCACCTTCTCATCCAAGTGCTTAGAAATGGATTATTTGAGGACCTGCTCCATGATTTTTCTAGGAACTGAGGTGAGGCTGACTGGTCTGTAGTTCCCATGATCCTTCTTCTTCCCTTTCTTAAAGATGGGCACTATATTTGCCCTTTTCCAATCTGGGACCTCCCCCAATCACCACAAGTTTTCAAAAGATAATTGCCAGAAACTCTATAAATTACATCAGCCAACTCTCTCACCACCCTCAGATGCACTGCATCTGGCCCCATGGATGCGTACACATCAAGCTTTTCTAAACAGTGCCTAACTTGTTTTTTCACTACTGACAGCTGCTCACCTTCTCCCCAAACTGTGCTGCCCAGTACAGTAGTCTGGGAGCCAACCTTGCCTGTGAAAACAGAGGTAAATAAGGCATTACTTCAGCATTTTCCTTATCTGTCACTAAGTTGCCTCCCCCATTCAGCAAGGGACCCACACTTTCCCTGACCTTCTTGTTGCTAACATACTTGTAGAAACCCTTCTGTTACCTTTCACGTCCTGTGCTAGCTGCAACTCCACTTGCGCTTTTAGCCAATACAAACTTCTCAAACATATACATACACTGATTCTACCATTAATTAATCCCCATTATTAATACATGTAACTACATTATTTCAGTACAGTCTAGAGGCTGAAAATCAATTTTGATTAACAACTTCATATAAAATCTGAACTCCTCTTACATGGACTTGATTTATTCGACAAGGAAAATGTTAAGAGAAAAAAATACAGAAGCTGGAGATGAAAAAAAGCACCAGAGCTAAAGCAGTGTTCCTCCTCTTTTTTATGACTTGCTTTCTAACTGTAATGAGTGTTCTCTTTTTACTTAAATATGGCCACACAAGAGGCAGATCCTGCGGGGTGCTGGATGTATTGTTGCACCTCACTACATCTAGGCAGTGCATATGCAGAAGCCATGCTGACAAGGCAGTGAGTTCAGAGAGCTCACTGATCATGCACCACACAGCCAAAAGGGGATGCAACTGCACCCTCCTATTTCTATTCCTGGATCCACCAATGGCCACACATTACCTTTAAGTCTCAAATTTATTATGATTTTCTGTATTTTCATTTATTCCACAATTACATAGAGCAACCCTATTTTCTGTTTAGCATTGTTATTAATTTCAATAGCCTTACAAGCTATTTAAAGTTTCTCAAAAACATGAGGCTAAGTTAACACAGTTGCTTTCAAGAAAAGAAAATCTACAAATGACAGAAAAAAACAAGACTGCACAGCATACAAGGAGGGCAGAGGTGGTAAGATTTCAAAGCCCAGGCTATGCACAGTTTCAACAGTTGCCTGTGTACTGTGTGGCCTCACATTTTGTGCTGGAGAAAAACACCTTCTTCAGCTTTCCATGCCATTTGGTCTGAATAGCTAGCTTCCAGTGGTTTTGGAAAACATGGCAGTAGATGTTCCTGTTGATCACAACCCCATGCTTTATGAACTGGACAAGGAGCAATCCAAAAACAAGATGAGCATGGTTGAGTGTGGAACTTTTGGAGGCAGTCATGTGTATTTTCACCCAATGTTCTGCCTTTTGTACTCAGGATTGTTAGATTTCATAGATTTCATAGACATTAGGGCTGGAAGGGACCTCGGAAGATCATCGAGTCCAGCCCCCTGCCCAAAGGGCAGGAAGTCAGCTGGGGTCATAGGATCCCAGCAAGATGAGCATCCAGTTTATCTTATGGTGGACCCAGGTCTTATCCCAAGTAACAATGCATGAGAGGAACCCCATATCCTGTACATGTTCCAGAAGCTGGGTATACTTCCACATGTTGTCATTTGTACACACCTGTCAGGTGCTTTGGTACTAGGGCTGTACGAAGCTTTGGTCCACAATTCGATTCAGCAGAGATTCGGCTGCCAAATCTCCGAATCCAAATAGAATCAGAGGACCCTTTAATTTCTCTGAATCGAATCAGAAGCCTCCAAATTGATTTGGAGAGATTTGGAAAGATTTGGCAATTCGGACACAGAGACAGCTTCAAATGTTTTTCCTACATACCTCAAGGTAGCAGGGGTCATGAATGCTGAGATGCTAGAGCACACAGAGTATCCCATAGAAGCATGAGGGGCTCCCCAGCATGCTTGGCAGCAGACTCGGAAGTGGACCAGAAGCACTTCCAGTCCACTTCCGGGTCCACTTCCAGAAGCACACAGGAGCACGCAGGGGCACTGCCCCCCCCCCCGACCCTCCCAGCTTGGCAACTGGAGCCTTTTGTTGGGAACAGATGGCTTCCACCTCACCTGGAAAGGGAAGAAGCTCTTCTCGGCCAGAATGGCTGACCTTCTTGAAAGGGCTTTAAACGGAGACTGCTGGGGGGCAGGCGGTCTACTAACAGTTCTAGCCCAGGTCATGACAGCCATACTACCAATAACTTGGGCAGCCTAAGAGGTCCTGTTCTGGTGACAGCCTGAGGAAAGGTCCCTCTTAGCTCCTCAGGGAAGCATTGGGTTTCACATGGCAGACTTAACTGCCTGTATACAAACACTAGGAGTTTGGGAAACAAGCATGAGGAACTTGCTCTTCTGCTATGTGATAATGACTATGACCTTGTAGGAATTACAAAGACCTGGTGGGACTGGTCAGTGGCAGTAGAGGGTTACACCTTGTATAGGAGAGACCATGTGGAGAAGTGGGGTGGGGGTGTTGCTCTCTACATCAAGGATCAGCTCACCTCCCTGAAGATTGAGTTTCCAAACCAGTAAGGGTGTCTTGAGACCCTCTGGGTCAAGATACAAGGAGAACATGGGGAGGGTGACTTGCTTGTAGGAGTCTACTATAGACCTCCCCACCAAGAGGAAGACCTAGATTGGGAATTCAATAGGGAACTGGTTAAAGCTGCACACTCCCGATGCTTGATTGTCATGGGGGACTTCAACTTCCCTGACATCTCTTGGGATGAGCACATCAACAAATTTGACAGGTCGTGTAGCTTTCTCACATGCATCAGTGACCTCTACCTAACCCAAGAGGTCTATGGACCAACTAGGGGAGAAGCATTTCTTGTTGGGGTCACTTGATCCCAGCTGACTTCTCGCCTATGACAGGGGGGCTGGACCCGATAATCTCATGAGGTCCCTTCCATCCCCTAATGTCTATGAATCTAGGGTCTGGGAGGGCGCCTGGGGTCCCCCTACAGCCGATCACTGAGCCAGGGAGGTGCAGGGGGGCCCCCCAGTGCACTCCCCAGCAGACCCAGAAGTACTTCTGGTCCACTTCTGGGTTCGCCACTGAGCATGTGAGACCCTCCCCCCCCCCAAGCTCCTGTGGGACGCTCCATACACCCCAGCATCGCAGTGATCATGAGCCATGCCTGCTACCTCAAGGTACATAGAAAAAACTTTTAAAGCTGTGTCTATGTCCAAATTGCTGATTCTCCAAATCAGCATCAAATCTTCAGATTCAGCCATATCGAATTAGGGACAGTGATCCAAATCAATTAATCTAATCACTATCCCCAATTCGGACTGAATCTGAATCGAATAGAGCCCGTTTCGCACACCCCTTTTTGGTACACAGTCGATACACACTGTCTGGTAATTTGAGTGAGTATACACAATGTTTTGCATAGTCATCCCAACCAATAGCTCATGAACACTCTCTCGTCTCTTTACACGCACAGTGGTGTAGACCTCAGCAACATTGTCTTTTACTGTCGCTGTGTCAGGGTGTTCTGCCTGGGGTTCATCCACTACAGATGTGTGGACATCTTTTAAATTTCTTTCTCTACTCTTACACATTCTATCAAGCCATACAGTTCTCAATGTATTGCACCACACCCCTACAGTGATTTTTCTAGGCAGCACAATTTTGCCCCATAAAACACTAATGACAGTATGCTGCTGCTGCTGCTTGGTGCACACTGACAGCTGCACAGCCATGTTGTTTACATGCTCACTAATATCACATGTGTGTTCGGTATGAAATGATGGGTGTGATGACATCAATGCTTCAAGTTGCTGTGTAGTTTCCCACTTTGCCACAGACCTACAACATGGGCAGTCATTTTGTCATTAGTTTCTGAAACACCCTCAGACACCAAGTGCTATTCATATTTGAGTTTCTCAGTATATATTTTTAATCTTTTCTCTGCAACCATGAGGAATAGAAACTTTCATTTTTAAATAAAAGCTAAACTTTTAAAGACAGAAAAGGTCCATATACTCCCACAGATTACCACATTTTTAATGTAGCTCCAGTTTAAGATATGAAGTATGGAAATGAAAAGTGTGGTGTGAATATATTTTTTCTCACATTTTACATAAAAATAATACAAATTATATTTCTAAACGGAGGATGAACTGTCTGAATTAATGTTTCATCACATCTCTGATTTAATGCTCTGTAAATGTGTTATATTTTGAAACAAGGGGTTGGAAGGCCCAGTTAGGGGCTGTTTCAGCAATAGGTTGAATATCAATAAGGATGCCATCTGCAAGACATGGGATATGATATCGGGAAGGTACAGAGCCATGTAATTGGCCCATAAGGCCACAACCACAAGTTGGATGGTTATTATACTAAGATCAGGGCAGCTTCCCACAATATATACATCTGTTAACATCACGGTATGGCAGCCAAGAGCAGGGCAGACTGCCCTTAGAATGGGTATTTTAAGAAAAATTGGGGGGTACCCTGTGACAGGTCAAAACGGGACTTCTTCAGAACCTTATTTGGTCTAATCAAATATAATGTAATAACAAAAAATGTTTAGATATTTACAAAGTTTTCAGAAATTATCCACCAAAAAAAAAAAAAAAAAAAAAAAAAAATCAATCCAAACAGCCTTTATTATACTGAAAACAGATTTTCCTGATCTTACTGTTAATTTCAAAGAATTGATGTGGCTTGAATCATCCATCTACTCAATGGCTTCTTACTTACAGAATCAGATAAAAGCTCTCTTTAAACTTTAATCAACTGAAATGTATATGTAAATTGCCTACTCTTTTGGGCAGGCATCCAGGTTTTCTTAATTAAAGCACTAGAGAAAAATAAATAAGCATGTATTGGTTTTTTATGTATACAAGTATGCCTGACAATAGGGATACATAGTTGTATAAATTGTAGTTTTAACTGCATTCTATGATCAGATTCAATTCCACCTATTAGCTGTCTATTCCATCCTGCTCAGTTCCTGAAAATCCATTAAATGCGTCTACTTTGTAACACATTATCATCTGATCCCTAAGACTAGGGACAGAAGTTGTACACAAACTGTTTTTAAGTGATCAGAAACTGGTGTAGACCTGAACGGAACAGAAGCTCCGTGCACATTAAACCAGTTTAAAAAATGGCTGAAACTGGTTTAAGATAAACCTGGTTGAGTATCAGACTTAACTGATTTGGGTCAAACCAGTTTATGAAACTTCTGTCCCAGACTTCCTGGTTCAAGTTAAATCAGAATCCCCCAGCATGTTTGCAGACTTGAGCTGGGCTCTGCTGGACTCTGCTACACAGAGCAAGGTTGGTCCCACCCATCTGCTCCCTACCTGGAGCAGTGCCAGCTAGCTGACAAGAGGGTAGGAGGGGCAAGTCCAGCTGGATGCAGCCCAGTCTACAGGGTGTGGGGAGTGGGGAATGACTGCCTCCTCCAGGCAAACCGGGTCAGGGTGGGGGTTAAACACCCCTTCCCCTGCTCAAATTTATTCCTGGCTGCAACTGTAGACTACAAATCCCAGAGGCACCAGAAACCAGGAAGTGATGAACAGCCCTGCAGAGTCCTACTGCTCTGATTTTTGGACTTCAAATCCCAGAGACCTCAGGGGCAGCAGGAAGAAGTGAACACAGCCAGAAAGCCATGCTCTAGCACCCCCACACCCCCAGCTTCTGGTCTGAGCCACTGCAGGTATGTGGCTGCATTTCTTGAATCTTGAAAGGTTTGTTCACTTGTTTCAATTCAATTTGTGCAGCTTAGACTGACCTGCAAAGACTGGATTGATTCAGGCTCAGGCTTTTTGACTGTCTGTACTTAGCCTAAGACTAAGTCACAAAAGGCTGCAAGGAGAAGGACCTACCCACCTTTTGCATTACAGTTTTTCAGAGACTCAGGAAGGGTGGGTATAAATCACATATAGGTGCTTAATTGGTAAAATAGAATCTGGAACCAATAAGTTTTTCAGTAGCTTTCTCCAAAATGGCCTTATTTAGGACCTACTTATTAGCTGACAAGGTATTATTCCCATTGTCAAGCTAACCTGTTTCACTTCAGAATGAATAGGGCTGCTGTCAGTTAGAACTGCTGAAAAGATTTTCACCAAAATGCTATTTTGTCAAAGCCAAGACACTGCAGAAACAGATCCATTTCAACAAAACCTGAAAGTTTTTTAGGAAGCTTTTTAGCTCTAGGGTGCAACAGCAATCAAGTACCAGGGACTCTCTTGAGCTGGGTGGTTAGAGCGGATATTTGAGCAACACAAGTTTCTCAGAGCATGACTATAGAGCAGTGTGCACCCAGTTTCAACCTAAGCAAACATACATTTTATACTGGGAAGTATAAAACTTTATTTTCCTACCAGGTTGTCTATCATGATTTCTGGAGGATCAGCTGTATATTCATAACTTTATCTTGACCAGTAAGCATATGTGAGTAATTATAAAAAAGTATATCTTCTAAGATCAAGATGAGCAGCCCTGATTAGCAATATACTTTTTGAAAAATATTTTATTCCATGAAATTTACAGAAGCAGAGACTACCAAAAATGGGCATCTATAGTGAAAGTCTTATGGACAAGGGCTTTACATTATTCACTCTTTAGGTTCCCAATTTAAGACACTTTCAAGGAACTACATTTTAAGAAGATGAGTCCTAATATCTTTACACACTTGATTTTCAGAAACTTATTTGAAGTTTGGCATCCAAAATTATCACTAGCCACATCTGAGGATCTTGAACAGATTTCTAAACAGTCTCACTCTCAGAATTGCTAAGTACCTAATGATTCCCACTGATGTCACAGAAAAATGAATATTAAGTAGTCTAAGAATCTGCTTTGATGAACAAAAGGTTAAATCAAAAGTCTGTCCAAGACAAGTGGCCCATTGGACTAATATGCTTATAGCAGACCATTCTATGGGGAATACAACAAAAAGGAATGATGCAGCCAGCAGGATGTTTTAATCACGCTGTTATCATATTCCATTTTTGGTGGATAAGACAGACCTGCTGAGATATTTGCAACTCGCTCCTGTAACTATTATAGTTACAATTCACTTTTGTAATCTAAATAGTCTTAGGGAGGGCTGAAAAAATGTGCAAATACAGTAATTCACAGACCCAGTTGCTCTATGCATAATGTCAGGGATTTCATATAGAAGTCTTGGCACAAGATTAATACATACAATTTTTCTATGAAGAAAAGTATCCTTCCTATGTACTTTCCTAACTGTCCCTATGCAGACAAATACTTTGCGCACAGACAGACATTAGGGCCTCATACCATGAGTTAGAGTGCTCCCCATCCCCTGACCCAACACGTTCACCTGTTGAATTGGGTGGGGGAAGGGGGAAGTGGTGCTGGAGGCGGCCTGCACTGGGGCCCAGGCCAGCAGGCAGGGGTACTCCAGCAGCCTTCCAGGAGGTTACTGAATTGCCTCTCTCCAGTCCCATGCCCCACCCCCCAGATCAGGGACTCTGAGCAAAGAAAAAGGGGGAGGGAGCTCCCAGCTCAGGGGTGTATGTGTAGCATGTTACAAGTGAGGGTGTGATTAACACCTCAATTGTACCAAAACTGTAACATGTACCAGGACCACTAAATGACCAAAGTGCAGTTTGAAACTAACTGTGTTACCTGAATAAAGTATTATAGTCATTCTATTACCTCTCTGAGCACATAAGCGGCCCCACACTCCCTTTATAGTAAAAAGCAGCTGTCTCTGGATTCAGAGTTAGTCTCAAACTACACTTTGATCATCTGCTATGTGAAATACAAATCTACCCTATTTTGGCACAAGGAGGTCACCTAACTTGCCTAAAATGAGAAAAAAAGTTAGTAAAAATGTAAGAAAAAAACCCCAAAGGTTCTGGCTCCCAATCCCATGCCCTAACCATTGAGTACTTATACTTTTTACTATGTTACCCATTTGACTAGGTAGTATGTTGTAAAAATAAGGCAGAGGCTAAAATAGCAAAACAAAGGACAAATATTTTCTCCCACAATTATACCAGTCTAGAAACATGTTTTTGAAAAACCACACGTACATTTTATATATTTTTGTACATATCCAATTGTGACAAAGAAATGGAACACAATTCCAATATTGATTCATTCAACTATGAGTATATCTTAAAAAGGAATTGCCAGATACAGAATCAAAGGAAAGACAAGCTGGAGAATAATGAGGGAACCTGTCAAACATATGTCTATATCAGGGTAATTAGGCCACAGTTTTAGGCCATCCCCGAGCAGCTCCTCCCCACCAACGCTCCTAGACTGCAAGGCTTCCTGCCCTTTTCTCTACTTGCTGGTAAATTGGGGCAGGGGGGGCGTTTGGTTTTTTATTTATTTTACAGCAAGCTCACCAAAAGTCAGAGTCTGCCATTTTTTGTAGAGCCCACCTGATTTCATGTTTTCTGCAAAAATTACACAACTGTGAATTTGTTAGGTCCCTAATTATAGTAGAGGTTTACTATAACCAACTTAATCAAAATAAATTACAAGAGGCTTTTCAGATGCTAATAAATATCCAAATGATATGACCTGGTAGTAATGCAAAAATTTAAATTACCCAGATATCCATTGTAAAATACATGGCAAGATGCAAGCAGTCAAGTCTTTGGAGTGTGTCAAGGACAAATTTTGGTTTCTTTGAGGAAGTTTCTAGAGATGTGGTTATTTTGATTACTATGGAGAAACTGGTGGAGAACCTAACGGTGGAAGGTAATTTGGGTTAAAGTAAACATGGGACAATGAAATTCAGTATTTTAAGAGGAAGGATTGAGAAGATATGGCTACATCAGGGGTCTTTAAAAGGTCAGAAAATTAAGAACAGGAAATAATACAAAAAGAGAAAGTACAGGCACATGACAAAGCATGAATATGAGAAAAGAAAAGCACACAGGAAGACATCAGAAAGGCTAAGGTACAAAAATGAGTTTCAGTTACAAAAGAGATACAAAAGGCAACAAAAAGGCATTAATGATCATTGGAATGCAAAGTAAAGTAGAACTCCATTACTAAAAATATCTGATCACAAAACACATTGATTGTGACAACTGAATCAAAGAAAGTATTATACGCATCACTAGTATGCAACTACTCTTTCAATGTGTTTTTCAATGGTTTCCTGACAGCCTGGGAAGTCCTACAGAATTGCCTCCTGGTTCTGTTCCTCATCACTTTCGATGATAGACACTTACAAAAAGTGCAGACTATGCCAAGTTGAATTGCAAGCACTCTGAAAGAAAGGGTCAGAATTTAAACTTATCTTGACAAACTGGAGACAGTTCAATATCAACAAAATGAAAAGACAAGTGCAAAATACTACAGTGAGGCTGAGAAATATACAATCAAATGCACAGATACAATATGGGGAATAACCAGCTAGGCAGTAGTAGTGCAGGAAAAGATCTGAAGAGTTCACTGGAGCAACAAACTGAATAAATCAACAATCCAACACTGTTATAAAAAGCAAGTATTATTAGGAGTGTCAAATAGGTAAGTTGCTTCCTTGTTCTGCACTAGCAAGTCTAGAGATAAATTACAGTGTCCAGTTTTGGGCACCTTAATTTAAGAAGGAGGGAGACAAACTGAAAAGCTAAGAGGTGAGGCACAAAGAGAAAAATATGAACAAAGAAGAAAAGTTGAAGAAACTGAGTTTGTTTAACCTGAAAAGACAAGTTGTGGCTGGAACATAATAGATCTTCTAATAAGTGAAAATCGATATGCTAATATGCTAAGGAGTAGATAATCTAAGAACATTAGGGTATTTGCACTACCTATATATTATGCATCATTTAAAGATTAAAGAGTGTGAATTTGCACAAAATCATTAAAGTCTGAAAAAATGTGAGAAATGAATACAAGAGTGGCCATAGAAAAAGTGTTCTGGGATACCGAGCACATGTGTGCCACCTATCAGCTCTTAAACAGGCTGGCAGGCAGTGCTGAGCTTCAGTCCACTGTGGGACTTCACATGAAGCAAATATCTCCCTGATTTTCACTTGGCACTAACATCACCTACTTCAAACAAGTTGTGTGCATGCCTTTAAACCTTTTTAATTGCAATTTCTTTACTGTTTGGGCCTTATTTCTTCACTTTTTATTATTTACACTGTAAACAACTGCTCAAATGATTACATTTTTGTTTCCAATCTACAATTAAGTTCTTAAGTAACTACATATTAACATTTTTTAACAGATATAATATTTATTCCTACTGTGTAAACATAAAACATTGGCTACATGCAAGCATTACATTTCTACCAGGAGAATCACAGTTCTCCCAGTAGAAACCCTAAGGGCATATATACGTGTGCTCCAGGAGGGACGCAGGGGTGGGGGTGGGTGGAAGGATGCTTTAATTAAAGCAGCTCCAAAAGCCATTCTAATTAAAGCAGCCAGAGTGTCTCATGTATCAGCATTCCCACACTTAAAATGGTGACGGGCACTTCATCTAAAGCTCGTCAAGTGACCTTTAGTTAAAGTGCCCCCATGGCCATTTTTAAGTGAGGGAACACTGATGCATGAGATGCTGCCCTCTCTGCTCAGCTGGTCTTGGCACTCTCTGGCAGCCAGGGACACCTGCAGAGCATGCTGGAATGCATGCACAGAAGCGTCCTGGCTGCATGTCATCAGCAATACAGGCTATGTAACACCCAGCTCCTTTAACATTTGTACAGTGCTATCCAGATAGAAAAACCTACTGGGAAAACAAAACTGCAAGGCTTCTCATGGTTCATTTGAATGTCTGGTTTCATGGCTGAATATGTGGTTCATCTAGTCATTGAAGGATAAAATTAAAAACAGAAAATATGCCAGTAGGACAACCACCCTCATGCAGATATTGAATGTTAATAAGTCAACACAGTAATCAGTGAAACAGGCATGCTGTTCCTGAATATTAGGCATATGAAGAAAATAGTCTGATGCATAATGAATCCTAGCATGCAAATAGAAGACTAACAGAAGAAGAGGAAGTAAGCCATGACTATGGTGTTCACAAAAATTTAAAGATGTAGCAATTCCACAATTAAATTCTGTCTAGAGATCACCAGTTTTTTTCTGAGATCTATATTTCAGCCTGTATTGAACAATACTATTTGATATAAGTGATATTGTCATTAGTTTGCCTGTACTGTGGTACAAGCCACTTTATTAGTAAGAAAATTGGTGACCATTTCAAAGGATGCTGGCAGTGCCAAGTAAAAGTCATGTTTGTGTATACTAAATTTCCTTGAAAAATTGATTACTTCAGGTAAAAAACTTGCAAAACACTGCTTCAGCAAAATCCAAAGCTTCAACAGTGCAATGGTGTTTGTATCATTGGAGCAAACATATCATCACCAAGAAATTCAGAGCTAGGAAAACTGAACAGTGCAAAACAAAATTACTGTACTTCAATTTGCATCTTACTGTATTGGCCAGAATGCCTATGATCAGCTTATTGCATTCATCTGGTAAACCAACACATCAATACTTTGTTGATGTGCATTGTAAAATAGAGGCATATAATATGCAATATATGAAAGAAAACAAATTTGCACCGTGCATTGACACTTACTTGGGATTAGATGTTCTGCAGACTAAAGTAAGAGGAGAAGGTCTAAGAGCAGGAACTGTTGTAGTCCTTTCAACATTTTTTGGTCATCCAAGGAATATGCAGGAAAACTACCAAGATGTGGAAAATTTGGTAAGCCAGACAGATCCATCACCTGTACTTGCAATCCTAAATGACAGGAGCTCACTGCCAGCTCCACCTTTTACCAAAGATTGAACACAGTCCTGATAGTGGGGCCAGAGCATTCCATGCAAAAGCAAGACAACTCAGAATTATCTCCAAAACAAGGTACACAATATTTGGTGAAAAGAATTTCAGAAAAGAGATTTACTGCATTGATATCACCAGCTACATGTTGCAATGCCAAGAGAGAAATCATTTGACAATATGAAAATGCAAATTATATAGACAAATGATCAAGGAATATTGCCAAACAAGGAAGGTGTTTACATGAAAAATGTGGTGAAATCCTCCAATGAAATTCATAATTTGAATACACCCCCCTCAATACCACATGCTGTTTATCTCCCCTTCATGACTGGTAAAATGTTTGAGCTTGCTTATGTTTGTTTAAATTATGCATCTGAATGCCCTTTTGCAGCTGGTCTGAGTTCCTTTTAAAAAGTGGACTATTTTCTTATATTTTTTTAACCCCAGTTCTGTCCTAGGATTATGGTAAAGTAGTTTGCTTCAAGGTATTTCATTGCTCATTCAATCATTTGTATAATAAGGTTGTAAAGAGTTGAAAAACTGCTACAGTTTTTCTAAAAATACGACCCAGTCTGATTTCAAGGATTTTAACATGAACTTTGTGCAAATCTGAAATGGAATTTGGCTGAAGATCAGGAAAATCAAGAAAGAGCCAAACATTAAAAGGAAAAATGGTGGCAGAGAGGAAGGAAGAAGAGAAGTTGCCAAGAACAAATAAAATAAGGTGAAGTTGATCATCAGCATGATGCATTTGACCTTGTGTTACAACCTGAGTCAAGTGTGGTCTTGTTGCAAAAAAGGCCAACAGCATACACAGTTGTATTAGCAAAAGTTCCACTTACAAAACACGGAAAGTGTTTCTTCTTTTCTATTCAGCACTGGTGAAGCCTCACCTGGAGTAGTGTCCAATTTTAGACCCCACATTTCAAGAAGGACATGCACAGATAGGAAAGAGTCCAGTGCTAAGCAACAAAAATAATTAGATGCCTGGAAGGGAAGACTTATGAGGAAGGACTGAAAGAACTAGAGTTATTTAGTCTGAAGAAAAGACAGAGGAGATTTGACAACAATCTTCAAATACATGAAGGACAATTATAGATAGGATAGAGATGTGATTTTTTTTTTCTCCATGACTATAGGGGACAGGACTAGGAGCAATAGCCTCAAAATTGTAGAAGAGGAAATTTAGGCTGGAAATTAGGAGGAACTTTCTGAATATGACAATGATCAAGCAGTGGAAAATGGTCCCTAGAGAAACTGTAAAATCTCCATCCTTGGAAGTTTTCAAAAGCAGGTTGGACAGACATTTGGCTGGGATGTTTTAGTCAGGTATGCTCCTGCCTTCCACAGGGGGCTGGGCTAGATGACCTTGTGAGGTCCCCTATTTTCCTTTAATTTTATGATCTTTTAGCTTTAAGACTTCAGAGAACTTGCAGTTGATTAAGAAATTTGAGAACGTACTTTTGCTTTATACATAAGATTCTATTACAATAACCATTTTAGTGCAAATTTGCTGAATACACACTTGTTTGCTATAATGATGGCAATAAATTGTTCCTCATGTCCTCTGATGGTAGAACAAAAAAGAAATCTAGTTGATTTGAAGTTGAGAAGACATAAGTTAGTTATCTGGAAATATTTTCTAACTATAAGGATAGCACTGGAACAAGCTGCAGAGGGTGATTGTAAAATCAATGGGCACAACTGAGGGGCAAGGAGAGCAAGAGCACCAGCCCTGAATGCCAATTTAGGGGGAGCACCAGAATGGTGGGTCCATCCCACCAAGTCTTTACAGCATCAGGAGCAGTTCTATATTGCCCCACCATACATGATGAATATAGGGACAGGGCAGGAGCAGCCACACAGCACCCAGGCTAGCACTCCTACTCTCCAGTGGGCATTGCGATCTAGTAGAGATTACAGAGACCTGGTGAGATTCTTTGCATGATTGGAATGTAGCCAGGCAGGGCTACACCCTGCACAGAAGGGACTGAATAAGGAAGAAAGGTAGAGGTGTAGCTCTCTATGTGAGGCAGCAGTACAGCTCCTTGGAGGCCTATGTTGACTCCAAAGAAGAGCAGCTCAAAACCCTCTGGGTGAAACTGGGGTGGGGGGTGGAGGGAGGCAGTGAGAGAGACCTAACTGTAGGTGTATACTATAGACTACCAAACCAAGGGGAGGAGCTTGATTTGGAGTTCCCTCGAGAACTGGCAGAGGCCATGTACACATGGGACATGGTTATCATGAGTGACTTCAAATTACGCAGACATCTCTTGGGAGGAACACTTGGCTAAGTTGGATCAGTGGCTTTGCTTCCTGACCTATATCAAAGAGCTCTACCTAATGCAGGAAGTGCATGGGCCAACCAGAGGTAATGATCTCCAAGACGTGGTCCTGGCCAAAGGAGATGGTCTGGTGAGCGACTTGAATATAGAGAGTAGCCTGGGCAACAGCAACTACGAAACCATCACGTTCACTATCCATCGCAAGGTAGGCAAATAAGTTAGCAGAGCTGAAGTTTTGGACTTCAAAAAAGTGAATTTCAACAGGCTCAGAGCAATAGTAGAGGAAGCAGTGCGGGACTAGGGACCAAAGGTGAAAGGAGTACATGAAGAGAAGTCATTCTTCAAGGACACAATCCTCAAAGTTCAAAACTGAACTCCTGAATGACTACTTTGCTTCAGTATTTCACTGGACTAAGAGGAAATCATACCAGACAAGATTCAGAATGGGCATGGTCAGAATGACTGCCCTTCCTAGTGTTGACGTTGAGCTGGTGTATGATCAGTTAGGAAAGTTAGACATTTGTAAGTCAGCAAGTCCAGATGAACTTCATCCGAGAGTACTAAAGGAGCTGGACAAAGTAATCACAGGACCTCTGGTGAAATTCTTCCAAGACTCGTCGTGCTTGGAAGAGGTCCAATGTTGTGCCCATCTTCAAGAAGGGGAAGAGAGAGAACCCAGGCAACTATAGGCCAATTAGACCAACTTCTAACCCAGGGAAAATCCTGGAAAAATTAAACAAGAACTCTACATGCAATGCTTGCAGAAGGTAGGATTCTGAACAACAACAGCATGGCTTCATCACGGGCAGGTTTTATCTTACCAATCTCATCTCCTTCTACAACCAGGTAACTCGCCACCTAGGCAAGAGAGAAGGATGAAACTGTATACCTAGACTTCCAAGAGACCTTTGATCTGGTATCCCATGATGTTCTCATGGGGAAAATTGGAGGATTGTGGGCTTAACTGCTCAACAGTCAGGTGGGTAGGAAGTTGACTGTGGGGTAGGACCAGAGAGTTCTAATGAACAGATCTGTCTTGTCCTGGCGAGAAGTGGCCAGTGGTGTCCCTCAAGGGTCCGTGCTTGGTCCAGTGCTTTTCAACATCTTTATCAATGATTTGGATGTTGGGATGAAAAGCTCACTGACCAAGTTCATGGATGACACCAAGTTATGGGGGAACATGGTCATGCTTGAAGATAGGCTGCAGATACAGGCGGACCTAGACAGGCTGGCAAGTTGGGCAGATCGGAACCAGATTAAGTTCAACATTACAAAGTGTAAAGTGTTCCATATGGGGACGAACCACCCCCAACATACTTACAGCTTCGGTGGCACCAAGTTGACTAGCACAACAACTGAAAGGGATGTAGAGGTAATAACAGACCATAGTATGAACATGAGCCGTCAGTGCAATGCTGTAGCCAGCAAGGTACACAATTCTCTGGCATGCATCAACCAATGCATCACAAGCAAAAGCAAGGAAGTGATTCTTCCGCTTTACTCACCAATGGTGAGACCACTTGTGTGGTGTCCCAGGGATGCAGGATCTGGCAAGGGGGAAGCCACACCCATAGGCAGACCCCAGATAAATGACAAGGAAGAAAACTTGCCTGTTGCAGGGCTCCGAAGAAACAAAGAAGTGCACTGGGGAAAAATCACCTGTGCAGTTTATCAGCCGTGTTTATCCACAGCTGAGGCCGGGTGACGTTATCAAGAGACGTTACCCAGCAGGGAAAAAAGCCGGCCCCGGGAGCACGGGAAACAGTACACAGGCAGGAACAAAGAACACAGTACGGAGCCGCTGCGGCGGAGGCTCCCAGTGCCAGCAGGGAGCCAAAGAGCTGGCGGGGGGTGGACTGGCGGCTGCAGCAGGGGCTGCAAGCCCGCCCT
>NW_005842627.1:478317-492377 GCF_000455745.1 Alligator sinensis | reverse complement strand
AGCTAGAGGGCCCGGAAAAGAGACCGGCGGCAGCAGCAGCTGCCGAGCGCAGCGGTAATGGGTGCAGCGGAGGCACTGAGCTAAAGAGGGCTCCCGTAGGAGCCGAAGGAGACCCTGTTTGGGGTGGGAGTGTGGGTCCCAGCCCGGGGGACATGCCCGCCGAAAGGTAATTGGGTAATTGGAGTCGGCAAGCATACGGCACTAGGGTGCCTTCCCTCTCCCGTTCCTCCTTTTTTTTTCCTTATTGTGCTTTCCCCTCTCTGTTTTGTTCCCTCTTTGTCTTCGTTGGCAGGGTTTGGGGGTTCTCACAGATGGGCTTGTGGCATGGGGGTGGCATAGATTCTTTAGTTTTCCTTTTTTTCCTTCATTTTGTTGTCTTTCCCTGCTCAGCGCGGGTTTACCCAGCTTTTTCCACTGGACTTTGGGAGACCAGGGACCTTGACGGAGGATCGCAAGGTGTTGCGAGTGCAGCAGCAGTCAGTGGCATCCTCCTGGAACGTCTCGGAAAACGGGACGCCTCGAATCCCCCAGACCCAAGTGGAGCCTCAGATGTTCTTTCGCAACGAAGGGGACAAAGGTGCCGAGGAGGACATTGTCCAAAGATCAGTCACAAAGAGATCCAGAGGCCCATCTCAAAGGGTGGCATACGGCTGGGGTGTAGGAGAGGTTGGAGCCCCACAGACACTTGCCAAGGTACGTGACGACTGTGGAGGCGCCCTCAAAGGAGACCCCCTACACTGAAGATCCATCCGAAGTCGTGGCAGGTGAGTTTGGCGGCCACTCTGAAGGTGATCGAGGAATCCTTAGGGACCTACACGAGGCTCCTTGGCATGCAGCAACAGATATCTTCTACAGGAAAGAAGGTATCCACACTTAAAACTTGATGGCCTTAATGGCATCTTCTTGTTTCCATTATACTTCAAATCTTTTGCACTTTATAATTTTGGGGTGCATCTATACATGCATTTAACTGCATGTAATTTGCTGCAGTATAAACATCACAAAACTACACGTGTGACACTATTAGATTGCAGGAAACTAACTATTGTCATTGTAAGATAGTGCTATCAGAGATGGTACTACCTTAGGGCAATGAAACTAACTGTGCCTAAATGCACATGTAATTGCTGACCCAGGCATAAATTGCACCTGGTCAGCTCAGGCAGCAGGAAGCCAGACCCCTGCATGCCATGTAGCCACACAGCTCCACTCTTTGGCACTCTCGTGCCCCAGCCAGCCCCTTTGACACCAAATGCTGTGACCCAGAGCCCAGGGTTGACCCTCCGAGCCTGCTGCCAGCCCAGGGCTGCTCCACCCCAGCTCAAACTGCTGAGGTCCTGGATGCACGTGTATACACTGCACCCAAGAGCCATTAATTCTGGAGTGAAGTGTGCCAGAGTTTAATCGCGCTATGTTAATTGAACGTATAAATGCACCCTTTAACACCTACTTGATAGAACAGAGAAGGGACACTGCATTGTCAGAAGTATTTAACCTATAAAGAGAACAGTTCAAACTTTTTTTAAAAAAGGAAATGTAAACTTACATCACAATGAATCTGCTTATAGATTTTGATTAAGGCCCTTTGAGAAACACTGTTATAATTATTGCAAATAATAAATAAGAACCACCTAAATATTTTTACATGTTCTTTCTAGACAGGTATGTGTTTTGACATTGTTTTTAAAGTAGATTTTTCTGTGTGTAAATTAATACACTTTTCTGTCTTCCATTCTTCTAAAGGAGTTGTAAAATTATATTCTTTGTCTTCTTTTGAAAAAAATATCACACTGGTTAGCAAAATCTTGGTGACCAGATTTGTCAAACCAATCAACCATACATTAAAACCACTTTTGCATTCCAAACTAAAATCCCAAGAAAATACCAGCAATAGTCAGAGAACCATATATTTGTATATAACATTAATGGGCTTTTTCTGGTGCACTTCCTGCTCAGAAGATATCAACATTTTAGCTTTTACTAGTGCTGTATACTAACACCTGAAAATTCACAGCCCAATTCCCTTTAGTAACCAAAATCAACAACTTTCTTTTATCACAGCTGAATATGCTTCAAGGTGCAATAGTTATTGTCAATTAAAGCATTAAGCAATAGGACAACAGCAAAGGACACTGTGAGATTCATGCAATTTTCTTTAATCTGTCCCTATACTATTCCTAGTAAAAAAAAGTACTCAAGAGCTCTCACCATCAAAATCCTCCCCAATACTCTCTTTCCCACACACTTAGAGCTGACTTCCAATATTGGTAATGCAAAAAAAAAAAAAATTTAATTCCAAATATAGATTTCTTGTTGAATAATATATTCCAATCTGCACTCACAATATTAAAAGGATGTTGTACAACAAATAGATGTTGATGTCATCTTTACTACAAATATGCTAATGCTTTAGGCCAAATCCTTTTCCATCTATTTTCATCTATATGTGATTCTACTCAACCCTGAAGTTCCCGAAAAATACATTAATACATCTCTTTCTGTAACACACCAACATCTTACCCTTAAATTTGAGATATAAAACAGCAGGAGGAAGAGGATCCACCTACCTTTTGTATTAACAGTTTTCCAAGGATTCAAGCAAAATGGAGTAAGATTACACTTAGGCACCTAAGTCCACTTACATGCTTAGCAGGTGAAACAGAGTCTGGCCTTTAGTGCTCAGCCATATGAGAATACTTTGTGCACTCAGATGACTGCATTCATATGAGATTTCCTAAAAGGGAGATTTCCTAAAAGGGAGATTTCCTGTTCATAGAAATAATCCCTATTGATGGGGAAGAACCTTCATTTAAAATTCAGCCCTAAATATATATGATCATAAGATATGCTCAAAGTAGCACCATCACTATCACATGGTGAAGCTATACAGGCATTTGAAAAGTGTCTTTTGCCCATATTTCTACTGGCAGCTTCATTACTAGACACCAGAAATAAAACCTAATATTTATGATGTAGATTCTTGAAGGATGTGGAAAACTGTTTCATGTGACATAACCAGGAGAAGCAGCAACTGGACTTATTAAACACACTTAACACTTAAACCACTTTAGATGCAGTTTATTAAACCTGAAGCAGACAGATATATAACACCTGGTAAAGAAATGTAAAGCTTCCTGGAATGGCTCAAAAGTGTATTTGGAAAATCAAGTACTCTTTTGAACCAATTTTGCTCTGAACTAGTTCCTCCAGGCATCCCACACCGCATCACCTCTCCCCCACTGCAGCAACTAGTATAAGCCAGTACTATACTATCACATTTTTTTCTCTCTCTTTTGTTGGCCCCTTTGATATTTTTTTTTTTAAATGAGCTCCCTTGCACAGCTTTTTCAGATAATTTTCTAACCACCAACTGTGTCCTCCCTTCCTACTTGACCACATCCCCTGACCATGCCATCATTCCCCCCAGCCCCTGGGAACCAAAAAGCTCCTAAACCATCAAAAACAGCTTTACTAAGGTCACTTAGCATAAGTTATTTCAGGCACTTTAACAGAGATATTGGGTTAAATATAATCGCTAAAAAACCACAAAATTAATGAGGTCTTTAATTTTATAAGCAGGTACTTAAGTGCTGCCTGGAATAGCAGTAACTTCCTGCAGAGGTATAACAGGGCAGTTCTGCATCCTGGGCAGCAGCAGTGCCAGGCTTCCAAGAGCGCAGCCATTCAGCAACTACTCTGGCTGCTATTTTTGTGCCTCCCCCTTCCCCCGCAGTGGGCAACTGGAGCTGCTGTCCTACTCACCTGCCACCCACTCCCACTACTGGCTTTTTGATCATGGGCTACATGTTTCAAAGAATGATTCAAGTAATAAATTCACATCCAAATCTAAATGATTGTCAAATGTGAGGGTAAGGAGGCATTGGTCTTTTGCAGCTCTGGACTGTGCCCCATATTTAATGCTGAATTTAAAATAATGTTTTCCTAATGAGCTCGTATCAATCTGCAGATCTGCTATGATGGAGCAGGGACACTTCTTGGCTGTTGGCTTAAGTATATGTGTGCATGTAAAACACAATTAGACAGGTATAGTCAACCAGGAAAATAAAATATATTCTATGCAATAAAAATCAATGATCACAGAGAAATTTCAACACTAAGGGGTCTAGCACCATAACCCTTGCTCCGATAAGTAGTCCCACTGATGACAGCAAAACTATTTTCATGAAAAATGACATAACTACAAGCAGTAGGCTCAATGGTTATGGTTGTGTTACAGTGGCTCCATGGTGCAACTGCTTTCTCCAGTTGCCAATGACTGCGGCTTCCATGATTACAATGATTGTTAAGAATTAGATAGGCTTGATGTCCTTGGCAGGCTTTATAGTTTACTTCTGGATTCCAACTTAGTGCATGTTCCCCAAGCCAAAAGATGAGATGTGGCTGAATTCCCTCATCCCAATCAAGGTTAAAACTACATGCATGAAAAGCTTAGTGGAGGCTAGGAAAAGGATCACATGATTATCACAGTGGGCAAATAGGGTGATCCATAAGGTTTCAACATACTCAGCATGGATGGAATGTTCAAAGACTTTAGCAGTAAGCTTCTAAGAAGCTTAAATAAGAACAAATAAATGGTGATTTCACCATATTTAACACTGACCAAATAGCATGTTTTTTTAGAGACTTATTTTCAGAAAGGGCTGAAAATAAGACATGGTAACAAACTGATAAGAAGTAGGGGTCTACCAGTTCCATCTATTATACTAATCTTAATCTAGAAGAATGGGCAAAAAATAAAACTCCTGCATAAATAATGGAATGCTTTATGGATTTATCCCATTGCTTAAACAAAATCCATCGGATGTATATCTGAAAGATCAATTTTTTACCTTCCCCCACAAAAAATTAAATCAATGACTAATTTTCAAAAGCATTCCTATTTCTTCTGTTTAACTTGATGGATGTACTTTCAAGATCTGTAAACCAAGATAGTTGATTTGTTCTTTTATGCCAGGCAATTTATAATCAGTTCAGAAAAATCTTTCAATACTCCAGTGAAGCTGTAAGTGGGGAGGACAGAGAATGTAATTACATTATCAATCACAGTTTTACTATTCCCAATTAATTAAACAATAAACTAAATATTTATAAACAATAAGCTAAATATTATGTATCAATTTCTCATCAATTTAATCAAATCCTATAACAGATCAAATCTCTCAAATATAGTTATTTACAAAGATGAAGTTGCACATTTCAGATGTAAGATCAGCATATTATAGGATAGGCATAACTGAACTTTGAAAAGGAAAGGCTGTTGAGGGATTATTTAAAATTCATTATGCTCCTTGAATACATTTTTTTCAGTATTCTAATATAATAAAGGGCTAATATAATATAATATTCTAATATAATATTTTAATATAATAAAGGTCTGTCTGTTTGTAACGCTTTTGGCCAAATGTGCACAAGCTGCCGAGAGGGTGGGCAGCAATTGCCCGTGAAGGCCTGGGCTGCGTGGACCCAAGTTTGAGCCACTGCCAGGGAAGTTTGTGGCAACAGTGAACACACCCTGGCCACCTGAGCAGCAAGGCTTCCCCACACCTCCCTGCCTGAGGGCAAAGGGAGGGGTCATGGTGGCGACCCCCCCACCACCTCCTGTCTCCGATGTCCCCCAGAACAGCTGGCAGGGAGGGAGAGGAGCAGGGCAGGGGGAGGCAAAGGGTGGGGGGTCATGATGGCAGCTGTTGTCAGGGCCGGGCAGAGGGAAGGGAGGGAGGGGAGTGGAAAGGGGGCCTGAAAATAGCTGGCATGGAGGGAGAGGCAGTGGGAAGGGAGGGAGGCTGGGCAGGCAGGGGAAGGTGAAACAGAGGGTCATGGTGGTGGCTGATGGGGCTGGGCAGCAGGGAAGGAAGGAGGAGAGAGAAGAGAGGAAGGGAGGGGGGGGTCATGATGCGGCGCCCCCCACCCCACCTGGCCCCAACAACAGTTGGCAGGGAGAGTGAGGGAGGGGAGCAGGAAGGGGAGGGGACATGGCGAGGGGGAGCCCTGCTGCAAGGTGGAGGCAGACAGGAGCAGGGAGCCCCTGCACTGGAGGCTGGAGGAGGCGGCGGCGGCAGCGGCAGCAGTGGAGGGAGTCTTTACACGGCTGGCCCTGAAGGGTGAGCGGGGGACGAAGGAGGGCCATGTAAACATGCTCAAACCTAAATTTCCCATGATGCAGCTCGAGGCCATTGCTCCTAGTCCTGTCCTTCATGGCCAGAGACAAAAGCCCATGTCCAGCCTCTCTATAATCTCTCTTCATGTATTTCAAGACTCATCTCTCCCTAATCTTCTCTTTTCTAGACTAAATAAACCTAGTTTTTTCAACTGTTCCTCATAAGTCATTAGAGCTGAACCTTAGATGCAGGTCTAGCAGTGGATATAGTTTTTCTGGACTTTAGGCAGGTCTTCGACATGGTCTCTCACCCCATTCTCATTAAAAAACTAGGGGACTGTGGTGTCCACACCTACACAGTCAAATGGGTCGCTAACTGGCTGGAGGGCCACACCCAGACAGTGGTGGTGGATGGGTCATTTTTTACCTGGAGGAGTTTGGGCAGTGGGGTCTCCCAGGGCTCAGTCCTCGGGCCTGCACTGTTCAACATCTTCATAAGTGACTTGGACGAGGGGGTAAAAAGCACCCTGTTCAAATTCACACACAACACTAAGATGTGGGGGGAAGTGGGCAAGCTAGGCTACAATCAGACCTAGACAGGTTACAGGGGTGAGCAGATGAGAACAGGATGGGTTTCAACACTGACAAGTGCAAGGTACTGCACATGGGGAGAAAGAACCAGCAGCATACCTACAGGCTGGGGAACTCCCTCCTCGTCAGTGGAGAGGCAGAAAAGGATCTTGGAGTCATTATTGATGCCAAAATGAACATGGGCCAACAGTGTGGGGATGTGGTCAGGAAGGCCAACCGTACCTTGTCATGCATCCAGAGATGCATCTGAAGCAGGTCTAAGGAGGCGATCCTCCCCCTCTACGCGACACTGGTCAGGCTGCAGTTGGAGTACTGCGTCCAGTTCTGGCCGCCGCACTTCAGGAGGGATGTGGACAACACGGAGAGGGTCCAGAGAAGCCACCTGCATGATCAGGGGGCAGCAGGGCAGGCCCTACGAGGAGAGGCTAAGGGACCTGAACCTGTTCAGCCTCCACAAGACAAGGCTGAGGGGGGATCTAGTAGCTGTTTACAAACTAGTCAGGGGGGACCAGCAGCCATTGGGGGAGTCCCTGTTCCCCTGAGCACTCCCAAGAGTGACTAGAAATAATGGTCACAAGATGGCAGAGGGTAGATTCAGGCTAGACATCAGGAGGCGCTACTTCACTGTCAGGGCGGCTAGGACCTGGAACCAACTTCCAAGAGAAGTGGTGCCGACTCCTACCCTGGGAGTCTTTAAGAGGAGGCTAGATGAACACCTTGTCGAGGTCATTTGACCTCAGTACTCTTTCCTGCCATGGCAGGGAGTCAGACTTGATGATCTGCTCAGGTCCCTTCCAACCCTACCAACTATGAAACTATGATATATGATCAGCACCTATAAAAGGTAAATTAACATTACTGATAATAGACTTTTTTGGCCGGTGTAGCTGATAGTGTTACCAATAAATGCCCTGTGCATGTATGCAGCTGCAGCATGCATGCGGCCAGGAATGCTGCCCAGCAGCTTGGAGCATCTGGTAAGTCTGTGGGGGGGGGAGGAGGAAGGGGCATGTGCGGGGAGAAGATTGAGCCCCCCACAGTGAGGGAGGGAGAGGGGCAGGTGCTGCCCAGCCAGAGTAGTGAATATGACCCCAGGGCCAAGAGCTGCAAGTGGCTCATCCAGGGCATGTGGGAGAGTGAGGAGGGGGGGACGGCTCCTCGCCACTGCACATAGCCCGAGGTTTGTGAGGGCTGCCCACTAAGGCTCTGTCCCTGGATCGGCTCCAAATTGGACCTCGATCCCCCACCTTCCCAATGCAACAGCTAACCTCTATTGGGTTGGGAGGATCTATCTAATTCATGGCACTTTTTGTGACGTGCCATGAGTTAGACCTGGGAACTGCACCTGTTTGTGCCTTTAGAAGACAGACATTGCCATGAAGAGCTAACAGACAGCAAAACTGTAGAAGAAAGGATAGTCTGAATAATGGAACTTCAAGAGCATTGGAAAGGAGAGAGGGTTGTTAACACCTGTGGAGTGGATAAAGATTAGCAGGAATCAGGGAAATAATAATGAGCCATGAAGTCAAATGACTGTGTCAGCCCTGCCTGTATAGAAGTGTCCCTGTCTGTACCAGGTTTTAAAGTTTAAGTGGCACAGGAATCAAAGCAGGGGTGGAACTGCACCACTGCACCCCCTATGGATCCACCTGCCCACATAGTTCTTGAAGCATGGGGTACAGAACTGGACACAGTACTCCAGGTGAGGCCTCACCAGTGGTGAATTCAGTGAAAAAATCATAGAAAAACCGGGATGGAAAGACCTCCACAGGTCATCTAGTCTGACCCCCCTGCGCATAGGCACCTGGTGGGGGAGGGGGGGGGATATGCCCCCCCTGATATTGGCCGCCTCCGACACTGACTTCTGCAGACGGTCATAGCCACCACCCCCACCTCCCGCCACTGCCACCAGCTCCTGCAGGCGGTCACTGCTCGCCACCCCACCACCGACACTGCCACCCACAAACTATGCCTACCCAGTCTCAGGAGGCACCAGTCACCCATGCCCCTGCATGAGGCAAGATGATCCTTATCCAAACCACCCTATACAAATTCACTGTCTAGCCTCTTAACAAAACTACACCATCAACCCTGACAACACAGATAAAGTAGGGGTACCATGGCAGCCAATGTCCTGCTGGTGTTAAAGGCTGTTAATATGTTCTCAAGAGATCCCAGGAAGAGCCACAGAGGAACCTGCTGCAGAGGAAGACAAAAACCCCCACAGTCCATACCAATCTGACCATGGGGTAAAATTCCTTTCTGATTCCAAATATGGAAATCAGTCTGATCCTGAATGGAGTGGCAAGACCCTCTAGTAGGATTACCGTACGTCTGGGTTTTTCCAGACATGTCTTCTTTTTTGGCCCCCTGTGCTGCATCTGGGTGGATTTTTTAAATGCAAGCAAAAAGTCTGGGATTTCCTTCCCTGGTCTGTTTTCAACATGGCTGCTGCTAGGTAGAACTGCAGTTCCCAGAATATGTAGCACAGTGTATGTGTGATCGGAAACTCAGTTCGTGATTTTGCTTTGCTCTCCTGGCGGGAGCAGGGGGAGGGCAATCTAAGGCAGCAGGGAGCACATAGGGTCAGGAGCGAGGGGTACCAGCAGGGCTGGGGGTGCAGGTCAGGAGTGAGGGGTACCAGCAGGGCTGGGAGGGGAGCAGGGGGCTGTGGATCAGGACTGAGGGGCACGGGCGACCGTGGGTTGGGTGTGTGGGGCACTGGCAGTGCCAGGGGGCTGCGGGTTAGAAGTGAGGGTCACCAGCGGCAGAAGAGGACAGGGTACTGCTTTTTTGGGAGTAAGGTGCAATGGTAGGGCTGGGGTCAGTGGGTCAGGAGTGAGGGGCAACACAATAGGCAGCGGCAGGACACCGGTATGTTACTGCTCCCTCACCACCATATCTCCCTTCCCCATCTCCCCACAGGTGTCCTCTTTTTTTGGACCTGGAAATATGGTAACCTTATCCTCTAGTGAACCTCGGCGTTTAAGTCCCATGAGAAACACTGGCACACCCAAGCCAAAAATCTCAGCCTTGGCTGCAGCCAACATCCAATGCCTCTGAAGAAACTCTTAAAACAACCCCGATACATGTGGCAGCAGGAGGAAGATAGGGGAGGGGAAATTTCCTCCCATGAGCCCCATGCAGCAGCCAGCAAAGCCAGAAGCATGGAAAATAGCCATGGTAGAGAACAGCCTAAATCATCTCCAACCAGAGGCTGTTCAACCTCTTTTTGAACATCTCCAGAGATGGCGAGTCCACAACTCCCCCAGGCAGTCTATTCCACTACCTCTTTGTTCTAACAATGAAGATGTTTTTCCTGATATCTTAATTAAATCTACTTTGCTACAACTTCAAGACATTGGTTCATGTCAGAATCATGCTCTCTGCAGTGAAAGAAAAGATATTTTCCATCCTTGTTACGGCAGCCCTTCATGTATTTGAATACTACTATCTTGTCCCTTCTTAACTTCCTTTTCCACAAACTGAATGTGCCTGGCTCCTTCAACCTCCCCTTGTATGACTTGCCTTGCAAACCCTTTATCATTTTGTTGCGCACCTCTGGACCCTTTCTAACTTCTCCGTGTCCTTTCAAAATGTTGAGTCCAGAACAGGACACAATACTTTAGATATGGCAAGTGGCACTCCTCTGAATACAGACTAGTATGCTGTCACCCTCTTTTGCAACAAAAGCACTATTGGCTCATTCAGTTTACGGTCCACCATAATCCCAGGTCCTTCTCTGCAGTAGTGCAACGTAGTCAATCATTCCCCAGTCTGTATTTGTACATGCAATTATTCTGTCCCCAGTGCAGGATTTTGCACTTGTCTTCACTGACTCATTTGATTGTGGACTACTTTTCCAGTATATCCAGGTCACTCTGGATCCTATCCTATCCAGAGTGTCTGCAACTGCACCCACTTGGTGTCATTCGCAATTTTGCCCTTGATCCCATCATCCAAATCACTAATGAAGGTGTTAAACAATACCAGGCCCAGTACAGATTCCTGGGGAACCTCACTTGGTACCACCTCCCAACTAAACATTGTGCCATTGATGACTACCTATTGTGAATGAAAATCCAACCAGTTATATATCCATCTTACAGTACTTTCATGTAGTATGCATTTCCTTAGCTTGTAAGTGAAAATTTAATGGGAGGTGGTCAAAAGCCTTGCCAAAAATCAAGATGCATCACATCTACTGCTCTCCCCACTTCCACAGAACTTGTCACCTTTATCATAGAAAGAAATCAGGTTGGTCAGGCATGACTACTTGCTGTTGGTGAATCCATGCTGGCTCCTATTGATCATCTTAGTATCCTCTAGGTGCTTCCTTGAGGACCTGCCCCATAATCTTCCCAGGTATCAAGGTCTGATTGACTAATTCATAATTCCCGAGATCCTCCTCCTTCCCTTTCTTAAAGATAGGCACCATGTTTGCCCTTCTCCAGTCATCCAGGACCTCTAAAACACATGATCTAGTATCATGGAAAATAAGGATGGAAAGGACCTTAACAAGGCTAGCCCCTTTCCCACAAGGCATGATCAACAACACCTAAACCATTCTTGGAAGATAAAACAGAAAACCTTATATTAAACATGGTTAAACATGAAAAGGTTGCTCTAGCAATAATATGGAAACCTAGAAAGATTTCACTACAGAACTCCAATGATGCAATGCTAGAAATGTTACTAATACTACATTTAAGAGAAAACATCAAACCCCTCCACTTATTGTAATTAGTACTTTTCCAATATGAACAATGCATTTAGGATCTCAATATTTATCCGAGCCCCAATTTAAAAAAAAACAAAAACACTTAAGGCATTTGCTAAGTATTATTGTTAAGGTTGTTGTCCAAATGTTCTTAGAAGCTTTATTTTACTTCAAAAAGACATTACTTGGAATGTTTTTAATTTGTGCGTTTTGAAATTTAAGAACTGCATGCATTTACTGCAACATGCCATCCAGATAGCTATGTTGTGGTCTAAAACAACTTGCAATCTCAATCCGATAGCAACATTTACTAAATCAGGATTTAAATAAAAGAAACTTCATTTAAATGCAAATTTTCTTAGTTTCCTTATTCCCTTCCTAAAGAATCAGCTCACAGCAGTCCAGCTAATGGTTGAAGACTTACCTAGTTTAATACTAGTATAAACTTCATAGGTCTTTTTTGTATTTTCATCAACCTTTATTAATCCTAAACTTCTAAGGCATATTTGAAAAGTACGAGATTAGAAAACTCTATATACTTTAACTTCATGTTCACTTATTCTGTTTAAAAGTCTATTTGCAATTTAGAGACATAAAAGCAACACTGTCTTCTCTCATTGTTTATTTGGGTAGGCCATAAATTAGGAAGCATCTAACCACATGGTTTTCTGTACTCTGCTCAGCAGTCCCATTGACTTCAACCAGGCAATGCACAACAGTGAAATTACTGAGGTATTAATCTTTTGCAACACTAGTTCCTTCATCAGTAACAACTAAAAGGCAATATTCAAACATGCCAAGCACCATATCAGCTGACAAAACAAACCCATTAAATACTGATGTGACAGCATCACAACTCATTACAATGACAAGTGTCAAACACACAAAATATTTGGATAAAAAGGAATTTAGATGATTGGATGATAAAATAAAGCAGTGTGTGAATAATGTTGAGGGATGTTTGGATGAGTGTCAGATTAGCAGAGCTTGGATAGCTGGACGAGTGTTTTAACTGGTACAGCACATGAGCAAAGTAAAGAAATAATGTAAGCCAAAAACCATATGGAAGACTTCATTCAAGAAATTCACTGCAATTCATGTTTGAGCAAAACAAGACAGATTAATTATTTCAAAAAACAAAAAAAAATGGCAAAATACATATTAAGAAGCTACCGGTATTGCTTCCCATATCTTCATGTAGTAAAAGGATGGAACTGGGCATCAAATCATGAATCCAAATAAACAATACTTTATCCATAGAACAAAATTAAGTACACATCTGACCCCATGCAAACAACTTCAGCCATTAGTCACAAATGTGAATCTTACAAAAAAACTATGGACAGGAGTACAGTTGTTATATTCATGAGAGTAGTCAAACTAAACTTACTTCAGTGTGTATGCATTTGCAGGATGACACACCAATTTCTTAATCCTGAAAATACGTCCAAGTGCAAGTAGTCCTACCAGTCTTAGAAGGACTATGGAGGACACGATTAAAAAGTTTTGCCAAATTTGTCCCCAAAATGTCATTATCGTTTTAAAAGCTCTGTTTCAGAGAACTGCTTCTTTCCTCACAACAAAAATTTCATAGAAGCAAATAGCAGCAGTCTTAACACTTACAGTTTCTAACATACGTTTTATTGCTTTAGAAGTACATTACAATTCCCAAACTATCATTGCTAGCAGTTCTTGCATCTTTTTAATACAGTCATTTAGAACATCTCTACTTCTTGGAGAAGTAGAGAACATCTCTACTTCTAAGTTATACTAGAAATTGCATTTTAGGTACAAAAATATTTTTCTAAATGTAATTTTCTGAGATGGGATGTACAACATAGTTAAAATTTCTAATGAAAATTTTGCTTTTTTCTTTGTGCTTGTATATGGAGATAACTTGCTCATGTTTTTTTCTGCATGCATAAAAAATGAATTTTGAAAACACTGATGATTAAGCTGATACAAACAGAACTAAGTGACAGATAAGATTCTGCCCTGTACAAACAGCCTTTTGGATTTTTACCAAAGACTTTCTGGATGTTGCTCATACACAGAGCACCACACTAGTCTACATTCTGAAATCACAGTACAAAAAATGAAGCTAGCATCAAAGTATTCTTCAATTAAGTCACTGCTTCACTGGAAAACCAGAACTGGCATATTGCAAGGTAGAATAAAAACTAACAGAAATCTTGGGTCCTGGGGCAAATAGGAGGGGCCGGCCTGGGCGGGGAGGGGATGAGGAACGGACTGAGATGAGGTTAAAGCAGGTGATTGAGCCAATTACATTTGCAGTTTGGCTACTAACTTCCTAGGTGACCCGTGGCAAACTGCTATCCCTCTTCACTTGGCTTTAGCTATGAATATACAACACGGACACCAATGTCAGCACCATCATATGCCAGCATTACGAAGCTGCATTCGTTACCGTTTGTAAACGCTTCGAAATCTCCAGATGAGAATAACGCCGCACAGGGACTTAGGATCACAACGGTCTACGCCGAGCCACAAAGGCGAACCCAACCTCTGGAAAATGAAGCGCGGATGTTTCTTGCGATTCTCCTTCTAGCCCTTTGATTCCTATTCAGCCAGTGCAAAGTGACAGGCTGCCCGGGCCCGCGCGGGCTCTGC
>NW_005842627.1:465730-477542 GCF_000455745.1 Alligator sinensis | reverse complement strand
GCTCCGAGCTCAGGCAGCGGCTGACTGCGGCGCTCGGGGACTCCAGCGCCGCGCCGCCGACTCCGCGTGCGCCGCTACTGCGCTCTGGCGCTTCGTCGCTCCCGGCAAACTTCGGCGGGGCGCACCTTTCCCCTCCTCTGCGGCGCCCGAGGGGCTGCTGGGGGACTGGAGCGGTGCCGGCCGCTCATTAGCCCCTCGTCCCGCTGGCACAGAGCCTCCCACCGCCATTCATGGGGCTTTCCAGCCGGGCTGAATACCTTTCCTAAGGACCCTAGGGACTGAGATGCAGCCAGTCATACCAGCCTTTAATTTCCCTGGTCAGGAGAGAAATGGAGAAAACAGCCAAGAGGCAGCACCCTGATGTGCAATTTTGTGTTCTCCAACGCCAAGGGCCTCCAGTGCCCTCAACCTCCTCTTTCTCTCAGTTTAACTCAGTCCCTCTTTCCTGTCACTAGTCAGCTGATAACTAGTCGGTCCCCTGCTGCTAACAGACATGTCAGGATGCTCTGAAGACTAGGAGTCTAGTCATTTTTATCATTCTCTTTAATAGTGTGTAAAGAAAGATTCATGTAGACAGGACCTTGAGAAGGGGAAATTTGCCCTTGCTTTAATTGTCATCATAAAATGTGTAGTTATCCAAGAATTTGATTACAATTCTCTCACATAAGGTATTGTTAATTTAGGGTTGGTCTCCCCTCCACTTGCAACAGGTGCAAATCAATGGATTGTGACCTATTAAAGTTAGGACATGTTAAGGAGATAATCCTCACCTGAAAGGAAACATCACAAGACTAAGAGGACACTTAATACATGCTAGTCTGCTTGCTCCCTGCAACTTTTTTTCCTCCAGTTTTTGCTCCCAGGTGTACTGTTTGAGTGTGCACTCGGGAAGAATTAACTCTGGAGAATCAGCTCCAGAGTTTATTCATGCACAGCATGTGGAGCCTGATAAGAGCAGCCCCAGGTGGCATGGGGTCCCTGGGTCAGCCTGCCAGCCCAGAATTGCTCTGACCAGGCTCAATGTGCTGCAGAGGAGCTGGCAGAGGCACAAGTGTACTTCAGTGCAGAACTAGCTGGCAGGCAGCCCCTGCACTGAAGCGCTGTAGTGCCCCAGCCAGTTGGTCAGCACATGCACTGCTGCTCATGCAAAAATTCTGCAGCAGCATAGTGCATGTATTTAAGTACTACTCTACTGTGGAATTCATTAGTTTCCTGCACTCTATTTTGCATTTTCACAGATCTGCATTTTGCATATTGGCTTCTGTTGCACCCAGGAGAGCACAAACACCAGACTTTCCCTATGCCTGAAAAAGGGTCTTTGTGCCTGACAGCTTGCAAAGAAATTCTCTCTCCAAGTATTTAGTTAGTCTAATGCAAAATACCACATTTACCCAAAGAACCTTGCTTGCACTCTAATTGGGGCACATGTGTAGACATGGAGACATTTACTGCAGAGCTAATGAGTCAGCTCCGAAGTAAATGTCTCATGTAGATGCACCCTGTTTATAACAGCCCGACCCATACATTGATTTTAATGGGTGAAGGTTTAAAGCCTTAGAAATCATATCAATTAATACATCAATAGTGTGTGTCTACATCCATGAAACCATGCAATTTAGTTTGCACCAAACATAACATGACTTGTAAAATACACAGTAATGGGCAGAAGGCAAACTCTGTTTAACATAACATTTTTATTTTAATTAAAAGTGGTAAAAACTATTTCAAAATGTGCATATGAAAAAAATCTTTTGTCAGTATTTTGCAGAAGAGAAAAGGGAAATTCTGTGACAATTCTCTCTAAAAATCTGTCCTATTTCTCAGCCATTTCCAATGTCTGGGATTTTATTGGGCTCTGCCATAAAAAACTGTATCATATTATGTAATTTTCTTCTATGAAGATTAAACTAGCACTTTGAATGAACCCCTGGTTTAACTGAAGATTAAACACCACATGTCAAATTGTCTGGACATCCAGATGGCACTTGAACGTATAAGGCCTTTTGTACATTACAAAATTTTGATATGTTGATCACTTTCTGGTCCCTTTCCTATGCTTACAATGTACTAGCACCAGGGGAAGAGGGCTGCACTGGTACACTTGTACCCCACTTTGATTCCTGGTCCACTCAAAGGTTAAAAGCAGCTGCTTGACAACGGTAGCAGCATTTCTCATTTGGTAGTGGTGTTGACGGAGTTAATTGGCTTCATGGCTCAGTATAATCTACCTGATACCTTGTAAAGGCTTCATTGTCCAGGTGTTATTGACCCTTTTTTCTTCTTGATGTTCCACCAATCAAACTACCCTTTGTTCTGCAATTCTACTGTCAGTTAGCTGGTCTGAGTAATGAAGCTCCTATTTCATAGCAGTGCAGATTATTCTATAATGAAGTTCAGGATCCTAATGATCGAGTTTAGGATCCTGAAGAAAGGAAGAAGAACAGCAGAGTAAGGGCCCTGGACTTCAGTTCCCAGAGTGAGTTGAAGCCTGCTTTTCCGATGTGCAGGATCCCCTGGGAGGCCCGTCTGAAAGGGAAAGGAGTCCAGCACAGCTGATTGTGCTTTTAAAAAACCTCACTGAGGGAACAGGAATGAAGTGCAAGAATAGCAGCAAGTATGGCAACACCAGGTTAGTCTAGCAGGGAAATCTTCATTGACCTAAAAACACAAAAAGTAAGCTTACAAGTGGAAACTTGGACAAATGACTAGGGAGGAGTACAAGAATACTGCTCAGCATACCAGGATGAAATCAGGAAAGTCAAAGTGCAATTGGAGTTGCAGCTAGCAAGGGACATGAAGGGTAACAAGAACAGTTTCTACAAGTATGTCAGCAACAAGAGAAAGATTAGGGAAAGTATGGGTCCCTAACTGAATGGGGGAGGCAACCTAGGGCACTTATACATGTGATGCCCAGACGATGTACACATGACAGAATTTTTCTTTTGTGTGGCTTAATGGTGTCACACACACACACAAGTTTTTTGCAATTTAAATGAGTTTACATCATCACAAACTAAATCACATCCTGACGTAGTTAGTTTGAGTGATGCAACTTGGAGAGGTGCAACTATTAATCTGTTATGTGTGTGTGTGTGTGTGGCAGGTCACTGAATGACATGTAACGAGCCCCTTTGTCCTTTGGGTGTTGCTACAAATTTTGTATAGTGAGCCCCCCCTAGTCCACCAAGCGTTACTACAATTTTCAAGTATTTGTATGTAGTGAATGTTTTAGGACACCAGGTGTAGCTGCAGAACCCAACATGAAGCAATCTTTTGCTGACTTATTATTTTATTAAATAAAAAATTCAAAGACACCAATCTGTTGTTGTCATCTCCTATTTCACTTGGTTCGTCTAAAGGGCCCCAGGGTGTGTTGGAGGGTTGCAAATTGGAGTGATGCTGGGCTCTTTTGGAAATTGATCAGTGCGTGTTAGATGTGCTTCTTTTTCCATTATTGGGAATAATGTGCATCACAGCAGGGTCCTGCAGGAGGGCCGTGATCCCCTCAAGGCCCCCTTCCTATGCCCAGCTGGCCCAAAGGGCACCCTCACTTCTTGCCCACCATGTCTTTGATGGAGATTAAATGTATGGGAGGCTGCCTTATGTCCTCTTGGACACGGGGTGTTATAATATCTGCTCCATGAACTCCCAGACCCCTTGTGGGTCCCGCTCTGCAATGGGTGCTTCAGGGGTACCCTAGCCTTACGGGCTATGCATGGCTCCAACCACCTCTTTAGCATGCCCCAAGCCTTGCAACTGGAATAGATGTTGTTAGGTCTAGGTCTACACCCTCTCTGGCGCTTGGGCTCTCCGCAGCCCTGTCTCTCTCTGTGCCCCCTTCTCTGGGGCTTCTCCACAATGCTGCCCCCTTCTCCTGGGGCTCTTCACTGCCCCTCTCCTTTAGGGCCTCCTCAGTAAAGCCACCCCCTCTCCTCGGGGCTCACCACAGTGCTGCCCCCCTTCTCCAGGGGGCACTGCACCCATACTGGGGATTCTCAGCAACACCCCCTCTCTAGAGCTAGGGTCTGTGCACCCCAGATGCTGCACCCATACTAGTGTTGGGGTTCCCACACTGCTGTGGGTCCCCCTATGAGGCCACCTCCAACCCCTAGTAGCCTCACCCAAACCACTGATTACAAACAGCAACACCAACACAAGCCCCTTGGCTATAACATAAACAGAAGCTGCTTGGCCATACCAACATTCAAGCCTACCAGGGAATCTTCATCTCACAGCCATGTCAGATGCTGTACCCACATCAGGCTTCTCCTCTCTCCCATGACAGAAAGCTCTTTCTTCCTTAGCTACTGGCAGGGAACTGCCTATGACTTCAGCCCCTAGGGTTTATAAGGGAGCCAGGCCCTGCCCCTTTCAGTCAGCTGACCACTGGCAGGTGTGATTGCTTGTTAGCTCCAGTTGCCCTGGCAACCAACAGCTGGGCTCCTTATAGTAAGGTGCTTTCCCTAGCCGTTTCCCCTCTTTAGGAGCAGGACACCTAAGTGCTCTGTGACAATGTGATGTGTGGTACCCTGACCCCCACAGCACTATTATAGAAATATTGCATAGTGAATTATGCTGTTGAATTCTGGACACCTAACTTGGGGTTAATGCTGTGAGTGGTGTTGCAAAGACACTCAATGAAATGCATATAGCCTGTGCTGGCAAAAGGTATATCCTGTTCCCCTAATTGGGGGTTTGGGGCTACTGCACAGAATTAATAACCAATTGCCCACTTCACGTGAGCTGCCAAGCATGGTTTATTTGCTGTTAAAAGAAGTAAACAGGTGCCCAATCTCAGGATGACAGATACTAGCCTGCAGGTATCATAGCATTTTTCGGTGTGCAGACCCTTCCCCTCCCGTGTTAGGATGGTAAACCCTTGCATTTTCCCACCCTTTTTTTCTCTGCCCTTTTTCCTGATGATTTCTTGCAGCTGATGCATTGCTTACTTATGCTTGCTTTTTCCCACCCTTCCCCTTGCCCCCCACCCTGGCCTTTTCCTCTGCTGTTTGCAATCTGCTCTTTCTCCCACTCTTTTCCCTTGTTGATTTGTGCTGAGCCTAAACACTGAAGGGTCTTGGTTTCAAGTTAGAGATTTAACCAGGCATTGTTTATTTAGGGGCTTTAAATGGTTAATTGTGTGTCTAATTGTTTGACTATTTGTTTAATTGTGAAGTAGAAGAACTTAAACCAAACAGGGAAGGGAAACCAATGGTATATTGAAAATATTAAAAAAGGCTTTTGAGAACTGTAAGTGACCAAAGACAGTAGGGGTGAGGTAGGGGTGACAACCTCATGTGGGCACAGAAAGGAAAGTTTCATGATAATGACCTAATGCATAGGCAATTTCATGTGTCTGCGGTGTGTGTGGCCGCTCCTCTGTTTGGTGGGGACCCGCCTGAAGTTGCCTCCACTCCAGTAAAGCTGTTGAACTCAGTGTGTGCTTGTGTTTGCCTCCTGCTCTGCTCTGACTAATGAGTATCAGGATCCCATGGGCAATTGGTTTCTCGGATTTCCTAGTCGTTGGGCCTCACATGGAGTTGAGGTTTAACATCCCCCAAAGCTGACCCGCAGTTCCAGGATGGCAGACACTTTTCCTGGTTTGCCCTGGTAGTATCTTATGGAAACAACCCTGATGAACCCCTGCGCCTCTGCACCCTGCACCTCTAAAACATCCCTTTTCAACTAGCTGCAGAGTAATTGTCACCCTGATACCATTAATTTGCTCACTGCTTTTACATGAACCCAACAAGTGGAGTTCTGTGAACCCAATCATAAGCCTTAGGTGCACCCACTTTATGAATTGCAGGTGAGTTCTGACATCATTCATTCCCTCACTGACTGTCTCAAGTACTCAGCATGTCCCACTGAGAGCAGTGTCTTGATACATGATGGGTCACTGAGCAGCCTGCTACTATGCCATGGCATACACAGGGGTAAAGGACCTAGCAGGTTTTGAAGTTGCTCTGATCTTGAACACTGTCAATCAACATCAGACCCCTGATAAGCTTGATGCACTCAGAGGACCCACTCAATTAGTGCTCTGAGCTTGATGGGCTCAGAGAGCCCACTCAATTAGCTTTCCCTGCATTAACAAAATTCTGGGCCAGCCCACCACCACCTGACCTTAGTTTGGCCTCTGTGTTATTCTCTGGTCACAATTATAGAAGTCCAGGCCTTGAAAGCACCCCTCTGCCCCCAAATTCCCCCCTTGGGTGGGGTGGCTGGGAAATGCTGCATACTCTGAGGAGATTTTATGGGCGCAGTGCAGCAGCCCCGATTACTGCTCACCACTGTATCCCGTGGTACCCACATTCTGAGTAAAACTCCACCCCCCCCCTCAGTACAGAGGTGGGCATGTCCTCTTGCATTAGTGCAATGTGTCTGTAACAAACCTGTTTTTCTTTGATTTGGCTTACCCTCCCTCCCTCTACAACCCATGCCTCTACAACCCTTGCCATGTCAGCAGACAGACATGGATCAAAATTCATTTAAGTTTTACGAAAGCATTTATTTTACTGTCATTAACCAAAGCAGAACCAAAATAATTCAGGAACATGCCCACTCCTGATTTGCTGCAGAAGCATCAGCACAGCACTAAACAACTAAAAACCCATCACTTGTGATAGGTTCTTCTTCTCCCCCAGTGCCCCCTCTGTCTCACCCTCCTCTTAATCCCTAAAGCGTTGTGGCACTTCTCCTTGTCCTGCTAAAGTAGGGCACCACTTGCTTGCAGGCACAGTGGCCATCACTGAGGTTGTTGCTATCGGGGACTGATCATGGATAGGGATCTCTACGAGGGTCAGTTCACGGATAGGGGCACTCACAGTGGATGTTGCATGGGTGGTCTAGGGTGGAAGGGGCAGCTCTTGAATGAAGGCTGCGGTCATGCATCTAAGGAGCTTTTGTCTAAACTTGCTCTCCATTCACTGGCTCCAGGTGATAATCAGACAGCACTTATTGGCCAGGTCAAGGAATTCCATTATGGTGGCCATGATATACTTTTGCACTGATGCCTCTCCCTCTTCAACCTTTCTATACACCTCCCAGGGTTCATCCTACCATTCATCTGTGGATTGTACTCACAATTTATAGGCTGCCCCCAAAGCCTCCATCTTGCTTTCTCTTGATTATTGCTGCCTGCGGCAGTGTTCACTCATTTGCTCAGCTCCAGTCCATGCTGGTGTCCACACTTCAGGCTCATGTCCCCACCATCCAGAGGATGCAGTAGCTGGTAACAGGAATGCGGGGGAAAAATGGTGTTCATAGTCAAAGATCTTGTCCCCACTCCCTGTAGCGGATGGACTACTGGCAATCATCTAGCAGCATCCCTGCCACTTGGTAAATTAATTCAGCCACCTGCAAAGGATGATTATGCAGGAACCCAGATGTCTTCCTAGTCCACTAAGGAGTTCATTGTACATTTCTCAGCAGCACAAATTCCGGCTGCTAAACAAATTAACACTCCCCCCTCAAGCAACTTTTAGAGAGGGCTCAAGATGTCCACCCCATGCAAGCAAAAGATAGCACAACTGCAAGCAGTGGACATATTTGCCATTTACAAAATTAATGCCCTCCCTCCCACCTCACCACGCTTGACCCTGGTGCAAAGGCAGGGCTAGATCCACATAAGCCCTACTCGCCCAAACCAATCTAATGCCCCTTCCCCATAACTTACAAGTCCCTGGGTGTGGGTCCCTGGGTGTCTCCAGCACTGACACTGATCTTTGGGTCTCTGGAATTTCTGGTGTGTTGCACAAATCTGGAGACAGTATCATCATGGAATCTGATGCACCCTCTTCCTCTGGGTTATGCAGGAAAGCATCGGGGAGAGTAGGGTATCGGTCAAGACAATTTCATCTTGGTTCTCCCTATCCTGCAGCTGCTTCAAGGACTCGTCCCCTGCCTCCGACTGGTTTCCTGAAGGCTGACCAGTGCATATCGCACTGCCTGTGGCAGTGGCATGACAGTCTGTGGAGTCTTGCGGGCTAGGTGACACTGTGGCCTCCTGCACTCCTGTTGTGCTGAAGGATGGGAGGCAAGCATTGCCCACATCTTTCATGAGAATGCAGGACAGCTCCTCATAGAATGGGGCTACTGCACGTCCTACCCCCAAACAAGAATTCTGATCCTTAGCCCAATGAAAAGCACATTTCAGGGCCTTCATCTTGCTGCAGCACTGTGCCCAGTCCTGGCTGTGGCCACACTCCTTCATTTCTTCAGCAATGAACACATAGACGGGCTTATTTAATCAATTTTCCAGCTGCTCCAGAACATTTCAGTCCCCCCAAATATCAATCAAATTTGCCAGTTCTTCCCAGGCCCAGTTGGGGCCATGGCTTTGAGATGGTTCTGACTGCTGCTCCATGCTTGGCAGACATGGCTTGTTCTTCAGCACCTCTATTGAGTACATTTTCAGGGCCAAAATGAGAGGCGTCGCTATACTCTGACCAGAGTCACGAGATGCTTTCTGCCTCTGGCTGAGAGCAGCTATATAAACATGCTAATAGAACCTTTGAAGGTGTGAACTGTCTCAAAGTATCAGTACCCAAATTGTCCCCCAGTCAGCCCCCAGCCTATACTGGTGCATGGGATTGTTCCATCCGAAGTGTAGTTTTGGGCCACCCATGACAGAAAGGATGTGGACACATTGGAGAGAGTCCAACAGAGGGCAACAAAAATGGTTAGTGGGCTGGGGCACATGACAAAGAATGTTTAGATTAGATATTAGGAAAAAACTTTCTCCCTAAGATTTAGTAAAGCATTGGAACAGGTTACCCTGATAGGTTGTGGAATCTCCTTTCTTGCAGGTTTTTAAGACCCGCTAAACAAAGCTTTGGCTGGGATGATATAATTTTGACCAAGGGCTTGAACTAGATCATAGAAAATTAGGGTTGGAAGAGGCCTCAGGAGGTCATCTAGTCAACCCCCACTCAAAGGAGGATCATCTCCAACTATATCATCTGAGACAAGACTTTGTCTATCTGGGTCTTAAATATCTCCAAGGATAGAGTCCACAACTTCTATTAGTAATGTTCCAGTGTTTTACTACCCTCCTAGTGAGAAAGCTTTTTCCTAATATCTGACCTAAACTTCCCTTGTTACAACTTGAGTCTGTTGCTCCTTGTTCTGTCATCTGCCACCCTGAAAACAGTCTAGCTCCATCCTCTTTCAAACTCCTCTTCAGGCAGTTGAAGACTTCTATTAAATCCCCCCCTCAGTCTTCGCCTCTCTAGACTAAATAGCTCCAGTTCCCTCAGCCTCTCTTCATATGTCCCTGAACCATTTTTGTTGCCTTCCACTGAGCTCTCTCCAATTTGCCCACATGCTTTCTGACATGGAGGGCCCAAAACTGGATATAGTACTCCAGATGTGGCCTCACCAGTGCTGAACAGAGTGGAAGAATCACTCCCCTTGACCTACTGGCAACACTCCTACCAATGCAGCCCAGTATGCCATTAGCCTTCTTGGTAACAAGGGCACACTGTTGGCTCATGTTCATCTTATTGTCCACTGTAACCCCCAGGTCCTTTTCTGCAGAGCTGCTGCCCAGCCAGTCAGCATCCAGCCTTACTGGTGCATGGGATTGTTCTGTCCTCAGTGCAGGACTTTGCACTTTTCCTTATTGAACCTCATGAGATTTCTTTTGGCCCAATCCTCCAATTTGTCTAGGTCACTCTGAATCCTAGCCCTACTCTCCAGCATATCTATTACTCCCCCCCAGCTTGGTGTCATCTGCAAATTTGCTAAGGGTGCACTCTATGCCATCTTCCAGCTTGTTGATGAAGCTACAAAATAAAACCAGCCCCAGAACCGACCCCTGTGTTGCAGGGCACTAAGATGTGCCTATTCCTTAAGGGCAGAAACTGCCTAGAGAGAGAGGGCCCCAAGAGCCAGGCAGAACACCCACAGGTGCAGGTTGCCATGGCAGCAAGCTAATGAGGGAATTAGCTGGCACCTGCACCTGGTCAGCTGACCGGAAGGAGTCAGGGCCCTGGGCACATATAAGCCCCAGGGCTGAGGCCAGCAGGGGTTAGTTAGCAGCAGCTAAGGGGGAAGGAGCTCTCCTAGAGGAAGCTATGTAGAGATGCTTGACTGCCTATTCTGATGATGGTAGGATTAAGGGGCTATAGGAGCTCATAAGTGCTGGTGGGGAGGAGGCTCATTAAACTGAGAGAGAAGCTTGCCTTCTTAAGAGGGAGAATGTGGAGCCTGTTATTGTTGTGTTGTAGTCCAGGGGCTTGTGTTTTCTGTTTGTTATTTAAACCAGTGGACTGAGCTGAGGCTATTGGGGAGGAGGTGGCCTCATTGGGGCACATTATAGTGTGGAGAGCCCAGCACCAGAGAGGGTGCAGCATCAGGAGGCTGAGCTAAATAGAGGCCTCAAAAAAAGGGACACTACTATTTGCCAATTGCAAGACATGGGGCATGGTAAAGGAGAAGGTTTTGAACTATACATCTAGCCCATAAGGCTTGGGGGGGGGGGTATCATAAAGTACCTCCTGAGTGTAGAACCCAGTAATGAATCCAACAACTCGCAGGGTTTAGAGGAGTCTGTTGGACTGTGACTGAGCAGCAACCCAAGGACAGCCTCCTGATTCATTGTTTAAACCAGCAAGATGTGGAAGGCAAGATTAGTAGGTGCCCATAGGGTGGAGCAGGCATGGTCGCAGGGCCCTAGGGACATCACTGGGGAGGCTGTATCATGACACCTTGGTGCACTCCACTTGATACCAGCTGCCAGCTAGACACTGAGCCATTGACTACTCCCCTCTGAGTTGAATAATCCAGCCAGCTTTCTATCCACCTTACAGTTCATTCATCAAAGCCATACTTCCTTAGCTTGCCTTCAAGAACACTGTGGGAGACATTATCAAAAGCCTTGCTAAAAATCAAGGTATACCACATCCACTGGTCTCCCCGCATCCACAGAGCCAGTCTTCTCATCATAGAAGGCAATCAGGTTGATCAGGCATGGATTCACTAAGGGAAAATCATACCAACTATTCCTAAACAACTTTTTCTCCTCCAAGTGCTTAGAAGTGAATCCTTGAGGATCTGCTCCATGATTTTTTCTATTCACGAAGGTGAGGTTGACTGGCCAGTAGTTTCCTGGATCCTCCTTTTGCTCTTTCTTAAATATGGACACTATATTTGCCCTTTTCCAATCATCCATGACCTCTCCTGATTGCCATGAGTTTTAAAAGATGATGGCCAGTAGGCCTGGAGGAAGTAGCAAGTATTCACTTCATATTTGGATTCAGCCACTTTGGAGGACAGTAATTCGATTCAGAGATTTGAATCACTGTCCTGATTCATTTCAGCCAAATCTGATCCAAAAGATGTGGCGCTGCTTTGGATTCAGCCATAGACTGAACAGGCAGCTGACACAACTGTCTCCGGCTACTAAGTCTGTTGGGGATGGGAGAGGGAGGGATTGGGGCTGGAACAAGCAGCCCAGCTGAGGCAGGGGGTGTGCATTACTCGGGGAGCGGGAACAGGGGGCTGGGATGCAGGTGCAGCATTGCTGGGAGAGGCGGCTTTGTCCTGCTACTGTGTGCCCAGCTGGGGTGGGGGCAGGGGTGAGGTGGGATGCCTCCAGGCTGGGCAAGTGGCAGCAGGGCAGAGCTCCCACTCCCAGTGCTGATGTGGGTGTGGCAGCACTGCAAACAGTGTTTTATGCCCTGCTGCCACTTGCCCCCTTCCGCCCAGAGTGAGCTGCACCTGCATTGTACTCACTCCCTGCGCTGGCTGGACAAGTGGCAGCAGGGAATAGCCCCCACTCCCAGCACCTTCCACTGCACCCACACCC
>NW_005842627.1:463670-465433 GCF_000455745.1 Alligator sinensis | reverse complement strand
CTGACAGCATTGCCACACCTGCATCCTGTGCCCCCTTGTCCCCCCTCCCCAAGTCCTGCACCCCCCACCCCTGCTGGGCAGCTTGTTCCAGCCCCTGCCCCAATCCCTCCCTCCTCCACACCCCTTCCCTCCCCACTCCCCCAACCCCAACAGACTTACCAGCTGGAGGCAGCACAGCTGCCTGTTTAGTCTATTGTCAAATCGCTGAACCTTTTCCAAATCAATTTGGATGCTTTAAAATTGATTCAGAGCTTTTAATCTGTCTCCCGATTTTGATTCAGATTCGGTCCCCAAATCAGGCCAAATCTCCTCCAAATCAAATCAGTTACCGAGCTTTGCATGGCCCTAATGGCCAATGGCTCTGCAATCACATCAGTCAACTCCCTCAGCACACTCGGGTGCATCCCATCCAGCCCTGTGGACTTGTACATGTCCAACTTTTCTCAGTAGTGCCTAACATGTTGTTTTGCTACAGTTGGTTGCTCACCTCCTCCCCAAACTGTTGCCAGGTACAGTAGTCTGGGACCTGACCTTGCCCATGAAGACCGAGGTGAAAAGGGCATTGAGCACTTCAGCCTTTTCTTCATCCTCTGTCACTAGGTTGCCTCCCCAAATCTGTAAGGGACCCACACTTTCCCTGATCTTCCTGTTGTTACTGACATACTTGTAGAAACCCTTCTTCTTGTTACCCTTTATATCCCTTGCTAGCTACAACTCCAATTGCACTTTGGCTTTCCTAATTTCATCCCTGCATGCCCGAGCAATACTCTTATACTCCTCCTTAGTTGTTCATCCAGGCTTTCACTTATAAGCTTCCTTTTTGTAATTTAGCTGACTGAAGAGTTCCCTGCTTAGCCAAGTTGGTCTTCTGCCGTACTTGTTAGTCCTTCTTGCACATCAGGATGATTTGTTCCTGCACACTCAGTAAGGCTTCTCTAAAGTGCAGCCAGCTCTCCTGGACTCCTCTCCCCTTCAGTCTGGCTTCCCAGGGGATCCTGCCCATGAGTTCCCTGAGCAAGTCAAAATCTGCTTTTCTGAAGTCCAGGGTCCATAGTCTGCTGCTCTCCATCCTTCCTTTTCTCAAGATCATGAACTCAATCATCTTGTGGTCACTGCTGCCCATGTTGCCATCTACTAGTACATTCCTCACCAATTCTTCCCCATTTGTGAGCCGGAGGTCAACAAGAGCACAGTATCTATTTAGCCGTTCCTGCACTTGCACCAGGAAGTTGTCCCCAGCACTCCCCAAAGACTTCCTGGGTTGCCTGCACACTGCTGTATTGCTCTCCCAGTAGATGTCAGAGTGATTGAAGTCCCCCATGAAAACCAGGGCCTGTGATCTGGAAACTTCTGCTAGCTGTCTGAAGAAAACCTCATTCACCACTTCCTCCTCATCTGGTGGTCTCTAGCAGACCCCTACCATGACATCACTTTGTTGGTCTGCCCTCTGACCCTAACCCAGAGACTCTCAACAGGCCTGCCTTCAATTTCATACTGGAGCTCTGAGCAATCATATGGCTCTTTTACATAAAGTGCAATTCCTCCTCATCTTCTCCCTTATCCGTCCTTCCTGAACAGTTTATGCTCATCCACAACAGTGCTCCAACCATGTGAGCTATCCCACCAAGTCTCTATTATTCCAATCGTGTCAGAGTTCCATACCTGTGCAAGGACTTCCAATTCTTTCTGCTTCTTTCCCAGGCTTCATGAATTCATGTACAGGCACCTACAGTAACAAATTGACGGCCTCGATTTCTCAGGAA
>NW_005842627.1:462340-463622 GCF_000455745.1 Alligator sinensis | reverse complement strand
TACCTCAGGGCTTTGTTCTCCATCCCCCAGCGACTCTAATTTAAAGCCCTTCTCACTAAGTATGCATGCCTGTCTATGAAGATGCTCTTCCTTCATCTCTTCCTAGCAATCCTTCTTCTTTGAAAATCATGCCATGGTCTAAGAAGCCCAAGCCCTACTGGTGACACCACAGGCAGGCATTGATCTGCAGGACACTCCCGCTCCTGCTTGTGCTCTTTTCCTTGACCGGAAGGATCAAAGAGAACACCACTTAAGTCCCCATCCCCTTCACCCTTGCACCCAGAGCCCTGTAGTCACTTTTGATCTGTTCAGTGTCTCCGCTGGCAGTATCATTGGTGCTCACACCCATGAGCAGCATGGGGTAGTAGTAAGAGGGCCAGATGAGTCTCAGTAATCCAGCTGAGACATCTTGGATCCAGGCTCCAGGCAAGCAGCAGACTTCCTGAAACAGGTCAGGTCAGCAAATCAACCCATCCATCCCCTGCGGAAGGGAGTCTCCAACCACCATGACCCATTGCTTCCTCTTGGTGGCAGCAGTATTGATCCTTCCCACCTTGGGGAGGCCCACCAATGGAATGTGCTCCTAGCTCTCTGTTGCTAGGGGCCCATATCTATTCTCCAGACAAACTGCTGCAGGTGGGAGGTGAAAATTTCTGCTTGCTGCCAAATGTCATAAGCTCCCTGAGAGTCCATGTCCTCTCCCTAGATGACTTCTTAAGGTCCTTTCCAACCCTAATTTTCTATGATTCTATGAAGTTATATTTGTTTTTGCTTCAATATTAAACTGAAGAATATAGCCCTAGGCCTCTAGTATATTGTTAAAGCTTCTAGTTTATTTTTAACTGGTGTGTCATTTTTACAGGTGATGATGCACCTTGCCATCTGCACCCCCTCCTCAAAATCCTAGCTCTACCCATGGCTAGCACCCAACCAGTCTCATTCTCATGGTTTGACTACTAAAATGCTACATATATTTCATTGAAAAAGTATTTGTAAAATTATTCCTCATTCTGCAGTGCTCTAGATATTCTGATGTTTTCTTATTTGCACTGTCAGACTAGCAACAGGTCCCATCCAGAATACACTGACAACAGAAAAAATCTTGGTCAGTATTTTACAGGTCTAAAGAAACAAATTTTGTCTTAAAGAACATCTCATGTGGTATTCAGATACATACTGGGTGTGTCTACACATGCATTACATCCAGGAACAGTTTACTCTTGATTAAACTACTCATGAATAAAAGTTCCTGGGCAGGCATCTATATGTGTAGAGAAGCAGG
>NW_005842627.1:461429-462330 GCF_000455745.1 Alligator sinensis | reverse complement strand
TGGCAGCAACCTGCTCCTGCTTCCTGGGGCCCTTCAATGGGCCCTTGCCATCGTCACCACCAGGGGGAACTCTAGGCTCCCCTGAGTACTAGCCCGGGGTTGACAAGAAGCACCAGGCCAGAAGACAATGTCCCAGTCCCAGCTCCCTGATCTGGGCAGGGAGCTTGCAAAGAGCTGCAGGGGAGGGGCAGGTCACAGCCCTCCACCCCGATCCACTGATGGGGCAGCTAGTAGGGAGCTGCTGGCTGGGCAAGGATTCCCCATGGTCTCCCAGCACCAGCTCCATGGTAGTGCTCCTCTCCCAGCTTATCTCCCAGATCAGGATCTCCCAGCCTTACGACTATAGAACCAGTACTGGGAGATAATAATCTCAGACCAGGGGGCTTGGAGCTCCCAGCTGCTGGGGTAGGGGGACATAGTCCTTGCCCAGGCTCCAGTAGCAGAGCCCACCCTGGCAGCAGGCAGCTCCCAGGCACAGGGAGCAATCTCCCACCCCCTGGTAGCCAGGTGGCTGGGAGCATATTTGCTCCTGGTCGGGCATCTACACAAGTGCTACTGCACAACAAGTAATCACAAGTAAATCTCCTACTGGCATTTGCAGGTAACAAATTTACTCATGATGAGCAAGGTTTACTGCACACTAAGCCTGTGCACATGTAGATGCACATGCTTATTGCCCAGTAAACTATTTGTAGATGCACCCACTATTGAACTGTAAAAGAGTAGGATTTCCTTAGAAATCCAAATTCCCTAGTCGTCTGCAGCACTGCTTTGTGGTCCATGTTGTTTATGACATGTTATACTGTTAGGTCCATCATTCTGATTATAGATTCATAGATGCTAGGGTTGGAAGGGACCTCAATAGATCATCGAGTCCGACCCCCTGCATAGGTAGGAAAGA
>NW_005842627.1:459934-461404 GCF_000455745.1 Alligator sinensis | reverse complement strand
TGCTGGGTTCAGATGACCCCAGCTAGATGCTTATCTAACCTCCCCTTGAAGACCCCCAGGGTAGGGGAGAGCACCACCTCCCTTGGGAGCCCATTCCAGACCTTGGCCACTCTAACTGTGAAGAAGTTCTTCCTAATGTCTAGTCTAAATCTGCTCTCTGCTAGCTTGTGGCCATTATTTCTTGTAACCCCCGGGGGTGCCTTGGTGAATAAAACCTCACCAATTCCCTTCTGTGCCCCCGTGATGAACTTATAGGCAGCCACAAGGTGGCCTCTCAACCTTCTCTTGCGGGGACTGAAGAGGTCCAGGTGCCCCAGCCTCTCCTCAATTAATCAAATTATCAATTCCATAAAAATTCCAATCTTAACTGTTGTTCTTGTGGAGTCCAAAAGAAATCAAGATGCAAGTCATTCTACATATTTTTAAATTATTATTTAAAATAGCAAGAAATATAGCTATTTCTAAAAACTTAAAAAGATTAGATTACTTCCAACTATCCTGACCAGGTTCCTCTTGATCTTCAACAATAAGCATATAAACAGGAGCTGAGAAACAGTATTTTCCAGTCCTTTCCCCCAATATGTCTCTGCATCAACATGAAGTTCAGACACGCTGAGGAAAACTTAATCTAAACTTTGACAACATTTAGAATGGACTTCAGAGAAAGCCAAAATGAAATGTTTGCAAAAAAAATTCATGTGGGCATTAGGTAAATCTGGGGTTATTTTCAGCTTGTGCTTATTAATCATTTAAAGCAGATGGTTGTAATACAAGTTGAAAAGCATTAGGTGTACATTCTCTTTTTGTGTATGTATGTGCATTTAACTGCTAATTCTGTGCCAAATGCAGGCTTTACATTTAAAGGTCTATTTTTATGTAAGATTAAAATATTTTGCACAATAACATCTAGGATGAGTAATAAGGATCAAGAAGCACATTTTGTATTGGGAGCACATTAGAAGATCCATAGCAAGTCTGTTAACTTCAAGCAGAAATGAACACACAGCACCAATAAAAGTAGCTGTTCACCCTTTTTCTGTCCACCCCCTGGCCTCAGGTTGAATTCAAAATACCTTACTTGCAAAATAGCAGAAGCAAACAGCTCACTACACCACATGTGGTGACAATTCCACAAGAATCCAAGATAACCTGAGATGGGCAAAGGGTTCCTTTGAAAATTTATTTCATTTTTTAAAATGTGTAATGTCTTTTAAATAACTTTTTAATCTCCCCCCTACTATTTTTTACAATATAACTGGTCAGCTAAAGCTCTCAAATACAGGAGTTAAGGGGCAGTTTCATTCATGGGGTTGTAGAGAGGCAGCAGCAAGGCGCCAGACTACCATGCGTAGACCCTGAGATGGTGCAGAGTCATTTGGAAGAACTGGATGCCTTTAAGTCGGCAGGCCCGGATGAGCTCCATCCGAGGGTGCTGAAGGCACTGGCCGACATCATTGCACAGCCACTAGC
>NW_005842627.1:457878-459207 GCF_000455745.1 Alligator sinensis | reverse complement strand
AGATGCATGACGAATAGGTCCAAGGAGGTGATACTTCCCCTCTATCGGGCGCTGGTCAGACCGCAGTTGGAGTACTGCGTGCAATTCTGGGCGCTGCACTTCAAGAGGGATGTGGATAACCTGGAGAGGGTTCAGAGAAGGGCCACTCGTATGGTTAAGACCAAGCCCTACGAGGAGAGACTAGAGAAACTAGATCTATTCAGCCTCTGCAAGAGAAGGTTGAGAGGCGACCTTGTGGCTGCCTATAAGTTCATCACAGGGGCACAGAAGGGAATTGGTGAGTATTTATTCACCAAGGCGCCCCCAGGGGTTACAAGAAATAATGGCCACAAGCTAGCAGAGAGCAGATTTAGACTGGACATTAGGAAGAACTTCTTTACAGTTAGAGTGGCCAAGGTCTGGAATGGGCTCCCAAGGGAGGTGGTGCTCTCCCCTACCCTGGGGGTCTTCAAGAGGAGGTTAGATGAGTATCTAGCTGGGGTCATCTAGCCCCAGCACTCTTTCCTACTTATGCAGGGGGTCGGACTCGATGATCTATTGAGGTCCCTTCAGACCCTAACATCTATGAATTTACTACAAAGATTCTCAAAAATGATCTTGAAGCTAAGACCTTTAAATCAGTGATTCTCAGCAGGGGTTTTATAAGATTCTTTCAAGGGTGCCACATGGTACCATACACTACTATCACTGTTTAGGTGTTCAAACACCTACATGATTCATAAGATGAATCCAGAGATTTTACATAGGAATCCATAGTGTCCAGTACATTTTGACCTGTTGTAGCCTGTCTGGGTTCTTTGCAACAGAAGAATTACCCTATTTTTCTATAGTCAAAAAGTGAGTGAAAGGTCAGAAGTGGCACTTTCCAAGGGGTGCGTTCAGTCTAGAAAGGCTGAGAATCACTGCTCTAAGTAATCTGAACGTTTTCAACATACCTTGTTCTCTGCTTCCCTTTGTTTTGCAGCTTAGGGCCTGTTAGATCCTGTTAGCTTCTTCCGAACTCACCCTACTACTCTCATTCTTGAGACCTGGATATTCAGGGAAATTGTGGAAGCTCTCCAGTCATTTTTCTGGGTCAATGAGGAATAGATGCATTTTGTAAAGGACTGCTTAGTCAATAGGATGAAAAGAATTGGAACCCTCTGCCCTCACTTTCTGTCCATCAAACCCTCTGGGATTGACATATTGACAAAGACAGATGTGATGGTCTCTCAGTTTTCCCTAGCCTTCCTAACTTCACCACCTCATTTGTTGATGGAAACATCACCACCTGGATCTTTATATTTATCAGCAGAGACATGAATGACCCATGCCCCTGGTGGCTGGGAT
>NW_005842627.1:454280-457868 GCF_000455745.1 Alligator sinensis | reverse complement strand
GTGGCAGAAGCATGGCAGCAGCAGTGGGAGCCCCGTGGCAATGAGTGGGGAGCTCCCACAGATGCTGGCGGGGGGGGAAGCACCACCCAGGGGTCGGTGACCACCTGCAGGCACCAGCAGCCAGCAGAGTTCACTGACTGTCCACAGACACCATCAACTGTGTTGGCGGCAGGGTGGTGAGTGGCAACTGCCCACAGGCATCGCCAACAGTATTGGCAGTGCCTTTATGTAGGGGGTGCATGTGCATCTGTGTGCACCCCCTATGCATCACCCCTGAGCAGAGAAGAATAAAATTTAGGACATTTCTTAGACTGGATATAAGAAAACAGTTCTTTATGGTGTGTGCATCCAGGATCCGGAACAAAAAACTTCCCCCAGAGGTGGTGCAAGCACCTACTCTGGACTCCTTCAAAAAAAACCAGCTGGATTTATTTCTTGCTGGGGGTCACTTGATCCCAGCTGACTTCCTGCCTATGGTGCGGCTGCCTCCCTGCCTATGGTGGCGGGGCTGGACCCAATGATCTCATGAGGTCCCTTCCAGCCCCTAATGTCTATGAAATCTATAAAGCAAGGGTCTTGTGGAGGTTCATGCAATGTCCTGTTGAACTGACCAATTTTTTAAATAATTACATTAGAATTAATAGCTCACATTTAATGATTCCCTCTGAATTTCCTGAAACAAGAATACAACAAAACTGTACATAATACCTTCCATCCCATAGAATCCCAATGCACTCTCAAGTTATACATGGCTGTCACTTTCACAGCCTACTATTCAAATGTAGCTGTTAATATAGGAAAGAAAAAGAACAATATTTTATCCAACTGACAACACAGTGGTATGAGTTAAATAGGTAAAATATAATTATAACGAAGCTGGAATTTGGCAGGGTTAACGCAGTTATCATCCTAAACATTTATAAAGAACATATGTAATTAAGAGAGAGACTCAAGACACTTTCATGTCTCTTCTGAAAACCTCAGTCCCAGCACCAAGGAGTCTCATAGCTCCACGCCAAGGCATTTGATAGTAGGGACATGGAGGAAAAAATACCACCCATTGTGCCAGCATACTTTCCTGTAATAACTTGGCATGCCCCTGAATGTCTTCCATTCAAAAAGTTACTAGTTTTTGCATTGCTTTTAAGAACCCAGATAGTTACAGCCTAATTTGCTGTCAGTAACACATGGTTTCAGGTTCTAAAACAGATAGATTTATTGATCCCAGAGGGATAGGGTGGGGAAGGAATACCAGTAACAAAATATAGAAAGACAACCAACCTGTAAGTGGCTTGTCAGCCTTTTGAAACATGACTAGAGTACATTAAACTGAGCTTCTAGTTAGGTTTTTGGTAAGTTACTCACTTTTGCATCCTGAGTACAAGAGAGAGCACTGCAGAAACCACACTCCTATGCAATTTTAAAATGTCCCCCCTCCTTCCTGGAGAGCCCCTCTTAAATAGCCCTCATGACCCCACCAGCTGCAGCCAGTCAGGGACAGGTGCTATTTGATGCCAGCCAATCAATTTGAAAAACATCACAGTTACCTGCTGGTGTGACATGGGCTTGAGCCTAGCCCCGATGTTGTGTGGTCATGTATGCAGCAACCTGGTTGCCAAGTCAACCAGGTTGACAAACATGTGAAAAGACAAAGAAAGAGAAAGGAGGGGGAAAAAACCTAAGAGAAAAGGCTGGAAGGGGATTCTTTCACACAGTACATCTGGTATATACCTAGTTGAAGTGCCCTCGAAGTGGCTTATGTTCAGCTTACTCCTTGTACACGGACTTCAGCCACCATCTAGTGTGAGAAGCAAACAGCCCAGACATAACAATCTAATAGTGCCCCTAATTGCTGACCTTGCTGTCGTGGTAACCCCAGATAAAGACAGGAGTGACTAAAATTACTGATTGATTGCTCTCTGAAATTAATCTGGCACCTCTCTGGCAACACTGTAAAGCAATTTGTTAAACCTGACATAAACGTTGATGATCTTGCACCCAAAACCATTTATTCAGAAACTATGTGAAGAGAAAGTTCATGGGGAATTTAGAAACATCTGAAACACCCTTAACCTTAAAAACGTAGGTTTTGAAACATATCAAAGAGTGGGTAATTAAGTAAGTTATTATTTTCCTATATTTAATTTTTAGAGCGCCATAAGCTAGATCATCAAATGCATAATTTGATTTGCTTTTCCTTCTCAGATTCATTTGCCGGCTATATGTGAATCTCTGTGCAGGAAGGTGAGATTTTTTTTTTTTTTTTTTTGAAAAGGTACTAGAACTAATTAGTTGTAATAGAAAATTGTGTATGCAGAACAGAGTAAAAATTGGAAGAAATTGATATTGGTTTTCAGATTGAGAGAGAGATCTTAATGCACTAATTTAGGTGTTCCAATTTTTTGTAAAATATTCCAGAAGTTCTCATAAGTTAAAAATATATTTATCAGAGAGAGGCTTTTAATTGAAATAAAAAACAAAATACTATCCAATAATACACAGCTCAACACAACCAGTAACGTATCCATATTTTTAGTAAGAATGGGAACATTTTATTAACATTCACATCATTTGCAGAAATCTATTTACTAAAGTAAAGGTAAGTGGAAAAGGAATGTGCTGATTGCCAAATGTTGAAGCAAAGCACATTTGTAGTTAAGTACAATGAAGATACTGGAGATCTCAGGAACTCAAGATAGTGTGCTATTGATCATTAAGTTACAGTAACAGCTAATATACAATTTAGATGTAAAGCAACATTGACTTTTATTTGAGGGAGCAGAACATAACCACAAATAAAGCTTCTACAAAAAGACTCTTCTCTTTTCGAGATAAATAAATACACACACACACACACACACGTATTATACATACACACATGTCTGTATATACAGACACACGTACATATACATACATACATACATATATATACACACACACACACACACACATATATACATATACACACACACACACTATATATACACACACACACACACACACACATACACACACACACACACATATACACACACACATATACACACACACACACACATATATACACACACAAACACACATTATATATATATATACACATGTATATATATATATATATATACGTATACACACACACACATACACACACACACACACATATACACACACACATATACACACACACACACACATATATACACACACAAACACACATTATATATATATATACACATGTATATATATATATATATATACGTATACACACACACACATACACACACACACACACATATACACACACACATATACACACACACACACACATATATACACACACAAACACACATTATATATATATATACACATGTATATATATATATATATATACGTATACACACACACACATACACACACACACACACATATACACACACACATATACACACACACACACACATATATACACACACAAACACACATTATATATATATATACACACACACACACACACACATATACACACACACATATACACATATACACACACACACACACACATATACACACACACATATACACACACACACA
>NW_005842627.1:424032-452184 GCF_000455745.1 Alligator sinensis | reverse complement strand
GTGTGTGTGTGTGTGTGTGTGTATATATACACACACACATATATGTGTGTGTGTGTGTGTGTGTGATTGTATACACACACACACACACACACACACACACACACACGTATATACACACGCACATGTACATGTAAGTATAACATTCCTCTTCTCCCCCCCAGCTACATGGCTTGTATTCAGAGTCAGGTACTGATGAAGGAATCTGGGTGGATTGTATCTCAGTGTCCTGGAGACAGTAGTAAAAGCTGCTACATTTTGAACTTGGCTAAGGAATAAACCCTTAAACCTTGTGGGACCAGGAAAGGAGCCATCTCACAAGTGAGGCAGACATATATTAGGGGCACAAGGGAATGTGCAAAGGTTGATAATGAAAAAGAAAATCATTATTTCCAAGTTTGATTCAGCAGTCCAATGATTTAATAACTAAATCCCTTGCAGTCTACAACATTTTCTCAGGGGAAAAGGATTAATTGATTTTACTGCTAGTTGCCATCAGTGGTTCCAGCACATCTTTAAACCATTTTCTTTCCTTCCTTCTTTTTGTCTTTCTTACAGAAGTCTTCTCAAGAAGAAAGATGGATTTAGCAAGTTCAAACATATGACCCAGAAAGGTCCCAATAGTCATATTATGAATGCCAGAGTCAGCTTGCTGCTCTTTTTAAAATACTTCATTTCAAGTGAAAACTGCTTGCAACATTCATGCTATTTCACTGGGATGCCCACTTACCCCTTAGCACTTACAGCACTTGTAGTGCTAGCTTAAGGCATTCATCATAAAAATCAAACATGACACAGGAATGACAGTGCTACCTAGAAACAGTCTTCAGCAAAGTATGTATTATCTAATGTAAAGTAAGGGTTCTGGAAACAAAGTCTCTTTTTAGAATAGCAAGTGGCAAGGAAATGAATCTGAAAACAATTTGGTTGCCTTAGCAGAAGCCACATCACTGTAAAGAGAAGTTAATACTGGTATTAATTTATTTTTCATTTTCTTAACTTTGGTGCCAGTGTTACTATTTAAGGTAATTATTCTTCTCTCAAAAAATAACTAGGAGCATCTGAGTTATTTTTATGGAGCCCCCAAAAAGGCTTTTTGGTGAGACAGATATAAATCTAAATAGTATCGCTAACAATGTTGGTAAAAGAGTGTGTTCATCAGCAAAAACTGATGAAGCCAGACAGCATGAGGACAAGAAGGAGGGTAACATTCTAATATTATAAAAGCCTTAATCTGTCCGTCAGTAATACTTTATTCACACTCTGAATTGCTGACAAACAGCCAATTAGAGTGCAAAGAAGCGTTTGGACAGGTAACAATGTGCCGCCATGATGGCAGCCAGCACAGCTGGCCTCGCCCCCCCGCCCCGCCCTGCTCCCTGGAAGCAATGGCAATGGAGCAGACAGAATGTGGGGGGAGGGGTAAGGCCAGCAGCACTGGCCTCAACCCCCTGCCCTGCTCCCTGCAGGTGGTGATGATGGAGCTGGGGAAGGGTGAGGCCGCCAGACCTGGCCTCACTCCCACCCACCCCCATCCCCCCCCGCTCCTCGGAGGTGGTGGTGGCGGCATGGGAGGGGAGTGGGGTCAGGATACCACATGGGGTCGAGGCCACTGGTGCTGGTCTCGGCCCACCCCTCCCCCCTTCCATCGTCACCACCTGCAGGGCTGACCCAGCAGCAGTGGGGGGAGGAGCAAGCCTGACAGAGGGGAAGAAGCGGGTGCACCACTGCGGCGGCAGTGGCAATGGGGGAAGGGGAGGAGTGGGCCCAGGCATAGCATGGGGGGGAGGGGCCTGGTGCAAGGCGGGGGAGCAATGGACCCAGCCTGACATGGCCCAATGCAGCAGCAGTTGGTGGAGGGGAGGAGCAGGCCCCCTCCCCTTATCAAGCCTGGGCCCACTCCACCCCATCCCTCCTCCCCTGCGCTGGCCCCGAACCCACTCCTCCTGTCCCCCTGCTGCTACTGGGTTGGCCCAGGCCCGCTGCTTCCCCCTCCCAGCTGTGGCAGCCCAGCTTCTCCCCACCCCCAGGCCCGGTCCTCCCCCACATCAGGTTCAGACCTGCTCCTCCCCTCCCCTCGCTGCTGCTGTGGGGACGGGGGAAATGAGGCTGGACCCCAAGCAGCAGGAGGGAAGAGGGGAGCAGGGGGCATGGGGCTCTATCCCCACCAGCTCCCCCTCCCCCACCATTCTTGACAGGCAATTGGCTAATCTTGGCTATAAAGCCCTAATGAGACTTGATTGTTCAGGGTGAGAGCACTGGTCTAGTAAGCCATGTGTCCTGAATTCAAGTCTCATTAGAGCCTTGCAGCTAAGATGTTACCTTCCTTGCCATCACACAAGGGGGTGGCCTTGACTTCAGTAGTCTTTGCTTATGTTGGTGAGGTTATAGAGAAAGGCTGCTTGCAGATGTTAAAAGAAGAAAAAAAAATAAAAGCACTTAACTGGAAGAAGCAGTGCATTACTTCAACCTGGCTCTGCAGCATCTGTCTATATCAGCTGCTTCGGTGTAGCTTTTTGGTGCTTTTAGCTAAAGCTGATTCAATCAGCTATTAGATAAAAGCACCAAAAAAAGCCCCACTTAAGCACCTGGTCTATACAGACATTGGGTAAGCTGGGTCCAACTACAGTGCTGCCTCTTCCGGGAATATGCTGGGCTCAGTGTGGGAATACACCGAGTTTAAAGAGCTGTTTTTTGCAGGCTTTTTAAATGTCTGCAAGCTGCCAGAGGTAATCACAGTCATGCTAGTCTGAAGTCAGGCAGAAGGCAGACAAATTTTCACCGCACAAACTAATTACCGTATTTACTCAAATAGAACATTACTCTCATTTTAAGACAACCCCCCCAGTAATTACATTTTATATATGGAAAATTTCTAAATTAGTTATAATTTTCCAGTTACAGAATCTAATTATAGGGGGTTTGCATTTGTCTTCCTCCCACTGTTACATCAGGGAAAATAAATCTGAGGAGTTAAGTAGCCCTTTTGCCCTCTGCTTCCCCCCCACTTCTTCCCCCTTCAGCCCCTTCTTTACATTACAGGGAAAGCAGGTCAGACCCTGCTTTACCTGAACACATGGAAGGGAGGAGCAAATCTGAAAATGCTGACCTTGAAACTAAACATAGCTGTTGTAATTTGCATATAGCACCCATAGATTTAATTCATACAGAATTGATGCATGTTACTTTTTTTTTTTTTTTTTTTTTTTTTTTAAACTGCTGCAAGTTTTAGCACAGGTACACCAGAAACACACTTTTAGGCAGCACATTACCACCTACATATATACAGAACTAATATTATGCATAGTTTGCACTAAGCCAAAATGCTTATGATTTACCATACAGTTCATTGGGCTGGGCCCCACCAGAAATCAACTGAATTTCAAGCCATAGTGACCCCAAAGCTCAGCACTGTTCAGTACATGTGTGTTTTTCAGATACCACCAAAAAGGATTCATGTGCTAATTAGCACCCCATTCATGACTGGAAACCGGTGTTCTTGTCATGAGTCCTGGAATGCTTCAAAAGTTTATATGCAGATGAGGCTCAGGGCAATCTGGTCCAGCTTCACCTCATGGCAGTCAGGGGCCCACTAACCATATGTGACAGGCTGAGAGAGGGTCTCATAGTTTAAGGCTGGTGAAAAAACAGGAATAACTGGAAATGGGAAAGAAAGGTGAAGCTCAGCTGTGGTAGTAAAGAGAAAGTCTAAATGCTACATTCCAACCCCTACCCACACCCTCTACTATGTAGCCCCTTGCTTAGCTCTTCTGTATATTTCCTTCCACATTGAACCTTGTCACCTGAATTTTAACATTTTCTAATAAATTACATCTTTTTTTGGCACTCTGTTAGGTGGGGGCCCCAGGAGTGGCCATGATGTTCCCTGGTGCCGTGTGACTGGGCCTGCTCTGCCCCAAGGGTGCCACTTTATTTTGTCCACCACACCTTGTTGGCATAATAATAAACAGGGAGCCCCACCCCCACCCCCCAAGCCTTTGCACGGTTCCCAGTCCCACGAAACCTTACTCAACCATACTGGTCTTTGGACCCCTTGCTGGGTCCCTCTCCCACATGGTGCCTCACAGGATACCTCAAGCCTTATGAGCTAATTGCATGGCTCCAAATCCCCCCTTCACCATGCCTCATAGATGTAATAAGAACAGTTGACTCATGTAGCCCTTTCCAGGGGCCGAACTCTGCCCCTATGTTGGGCCTCTTTCACATCTCTGTCCTGTTTATGGGCCCTCCGGCCCCATATCTCTGCGCCCCTCTGGTGCTGGGCCCTCTGGCCCTGTAGCTGTGCCTTCCTGGTGCTGGGCTCTACACACTAGGATGTCTGCCTTCTGGGCACTAATGAGGCCTTCCCCTTTTAGCCTTATCCCAAAACCACCAGTGAAATAATAACACAAACATAAGCCCCTGGGCTACAACACAACAATAACAATACCAATTACAATGGAGACTGTATTCTGCCCTTTTAAGAAAGCAAAACTTCCATCCTAGGACAGCACATCTTCTAGCCCTGGGTACCTTGTAGGCTTCTGAAGCCTTAGTTCTTATAGACAACGAAGCAGTTGACCAAACATCTCGGGGTAGCTTTCTAAGGCCGTGATCCTTCCCTTGGCAGTCTCCAGAAAGAGTAAAACTGCTAGCTCCAGCCCTGACCTTATATGTCCCCAGGGCCCTGCCTCCTTCCAGTCATCTGACCACATGCAGGTGCTGGACAATTACCCCATTAAGCTGTTGCGCAGGCTACCTGCAGCTATGGACCTCTGCCTAGCCTACAGGGCTCTCTGGTGCTTCTGCCCTTAAAGGAGCAGGCACACCTTAGCACCCTGCTACAGGCACCAAGGGGAGGGTGTCAGGGCTGGATATGGTTATACTGATGCCAGCCTAGTATTGTAATACCTCCAGGCCTGGTGCCAGTTCCCTGCAGGAGGAACACCTGCTGGTTTATTTTAAGGTCACACAAAAAAAAAAAAGAAAGAAAAGGTTCCTATTAGAATGTCCAGTCCAAAGGTTCCCAAATACATGCCCAATATGGACCTTGTATTTTATAATCATGCTCAGTGTTGGCTACATTTAATCAACTTCAGACTTGGTTTCCACTACTGAACACATACTGCTTTTGGCAGCACTGTAATGAAGGCAATGTATTTAATGAGGTTTCCTTGTATGTGAATATAAGATGAGGGGCTTTTTTCCCAAACCTGACTGAAGGAAAAAAACCTCATATTGCATTTGAGCAAAGACTGTAAGTTTATTTTGTCCATAAGGTGCAAGTCTACCCTGCCTTTTGGTAAGGTTATAAACAGCCTAGATGCACAGAAAGCACCATATCCATGCACGTATGGGAATATTAGGGGTTTGCTATTATCTTACTTTGTCAACTACTTTTAAAAATAGAAAGGTTGAGAATGAGATTTATTTTTAAGCAGTGTTACAGTTACATGCATTGCACATTTAATTACCTTGTTATTATTGTATATGCAAGTGGCCATAGTTAACCATTTCATTTGTACTTGCAGTTATCCACCTAGTATACATATTTATTAAATTTGAAAGTGCACCCAGTTGTACCATCTTAAAATCAAATCAAGCTTGAACTTTTTAGCCTTGTAAAAAATCTAGGTGATCACATGATCGCCTAGATTACTAAGTACACTTCAATTTGATGCATATCCTTTGTCAGTATAAATCTGGAATAGATGGTATTTTAGGGATGAATACAAATACCATGAAAACACAATAAATTTATACATAAGAATGAATGTGTTTTGAAATACATATAGTTCAAACCTCCAACTTTATTTGCTTTTTGCAGATTTTGTCTTAGTTGCAGCCCATCAACACATTATGTTGGATTACATTTCTGAGATTTGAAATGTTTAGGTCTGCTCTTGCAGAGAATAGATTTTCATCTCAAGTTTTGTGTGCTCTTGTTATCCACACACCACATCCAACTGATCACCTTCTGCACCACAGTGTTTAAAATCTGGCATAGTTTCTCTGGAAGCTTCTACTTAAATTCCACTACCTTTCTTCAAGAAAACAAGATCAAATAAAAGAGCAATAACAAAAAAAAGATAGCTAATTTTTCAGAACTGACACTGTACACTTTCTGTCATTTAATGATATTATCTATACTGTACATACAGCAACATTTAGATTAATAAAGGACTTCCTAACCAAAATAATTGTCAACATAACTTCCTGTACAGTTAGTTAATAATAATTTTTGCTGGATGTACCCATCAAAATATTTGGGACTTCCATTTGTGTGTATATACATATACACATATAGATGCAAACAAACAAATACAGTGTTTGAAAGGCCAAAGGGCCAATTATACGAAGTTGAAAACAGTTATCAGTCTGAAGAATCTAAACAGAAAAATGTAAACTATAACTGGGAATGTTTAAGAACTTTTTACAACATACCCCAAAAGCCCAAATTCCAAAATTGAAAATGAATGACAGTGTCAAAAAACTAACCTGGAAGAAATTGCTAGTAATGAATACAAATCAGCCACTAGGAATTACAGAAAATTGAGAAGGGAAACAAGAGAACTCATTGTGGAATCTATGGGCATCAGCATCAGTAAATTCAGGATTTTGTAAAGGGGGGTGTGGGAGCAGCAATTGGCACTGCAGAGGTGACTGCACCCCCATTCCCTGTTTCCCCTGTGCTGCCACCCAGCTGTCCCCACACTTCTGCACACCCACTCATTGCCACTCGCCCTTCAGCCTGCCACCACCATTTTCCCACTTTCCTATCTGCCACAGCTGCTCCTCCCCGCCCGCTGATCTGGCACCACGTGGTTCCCAACTGCAGCGCTGGGACTGGAGGACTGAACGGAAGCTGGCCTGGCCCTTCTGATTGTCAGCTGGCTCCATGCAGTGCCAGCTGAGCCGGTCCAGCTCCTGCTGCATCCTGCAATCTCAGCCATGCAGCTAGGACATGGTGCCAGAGCAGCAAGCAGTGGGGGGAAGGAATGGGGAAGTGGCAGGAGAAGGGCAGTGGTGGCAGACGAGGGAGAAGTGGCAGTGAGCAGGAGCACAGGGCCCATGCCAGGAGCAGTAGGAGTGTGGAGCCTGGGCTTGGAGGAGTGCTGACAGGGGCTCTGCCTGCTATGGGGGCTGTCGGCAAACCCTTCCCCTTCTCACATGCCACAACTCTCCCCAGCCACCCTCCCCCGCATATCCACACACACACCCACATGCTTCCCCACCCCACATACACACGCACACCCACCCCACCCCCCACCCCCTCACGCCTATCCATCCCCCACAAACCCCACACACACCCACACCCCCCTGCACCCCACATACCCACACACCCACAGCCCCCCCCACAAACCTATACCCTCCACACACTCCCACAATATACAAGAGTAGACTTAATTTTAAGCAGTCAGTACAATCACCTTCATACAATCACCTCTATGTACACTACACAAACACATGCAAATCAGGACAAAAATATTTTTTGAAATCAGATTAATGAATGTTGTAGTAGATGTTTGATTTGTACAATAAAATTTGGTATTTTTCTGGTTCCAAGATGGCAAACCCCCCTGCTGAAAGGAGTACTTAGGGGGAACAGGGGGAGGGACTTCTGGTGGCAAAGGTCAGGGGTTAGGGGGTGGGACTTCTGGTCCTAAGATGGTGACCGGGGGTGGGGCACCTGTCAAGGGGCAGGGCTACCCTTGCAGCTCTCAACAGCTTGCCAAAACTTGGTAAGCAGCCCTCCACCCAAAATAATTGCCCATCCCTGTCTTAAGGAAATGCAGCAGGAAGTAGACATTTTGTAATCAGCATGTCTAGATAGATACCTTTCATCTCAGTATTTTAAAAGAGCTAAGATGTTCCTATCATTATTCATTTGTATTTGCAAAAACTAACTCTTGGAACACTGAGAAAGATCAAGATTGCTGGGGGAAAAAACTGAAATTGAGCTAATATTTTAAAAGGGTAATGAGAGCAACCCACATAATAACACACCCATCAGATTGGTACTGATCAAAAAATAACTTTTGTCAAACTAACAGGATATAATTTTTTATGAGAATTCTGTTGTGTAAGACGTTTGACATGTACTACACAACATTCTGCGGATGAAGCTAGAAGAACACAAAATCAATATGACACATTAAAAAAATAAAATTAGCTAAACGTAGTCTCTCAAAATTAAACTATGGAATCATTTGCAAGCAGGTATGTTTCTGCTAGGGTTCCAAAGGGATTGATTCTTGTTCCTATGATATTTATCATTCATCATTTTTATCCAGGACCCGGAAGAAAATAAAATCATTACTGGTAAGATTGTCAGATGATACAAAAGATGAAGTGGCATGAATAATGAAAAGGGTGTGTCATTAAAGCAGAGTGAACTGCATTGCTCATTGGTCTGGGTGTAAGCAAACAGTTATGGCCAAAGGTAAAACTATATATCTCAGAATAAAGAATGTAGGCCATACTGGGGAACTTACAGGACTCTGTCCTACAAAGTCGTTATTCTGAAAAGGACATAGGGGTCATGGTGAATAATCAGCTGCAGCTGATCTCTGGATGCACTGCTATAGTAGCACATTACATTTATGACACAATTAACATGTAAGTTGCAGCATATGTAGGAAGGGTGTGACCTGTAAACCTGATTTAAAATGCCATAAAATGAGGAATGAGACATAATGTTCTACATATAGGGCGTGTCTACATGTATATTTATGCATGCTTAAACATAATGTGCCTTTGCTTAAGGCACATTAAGGTGATTTAGGTCCATGTCTACACGTGGATGTGCTAATGTGCATTAAGGCACATTAAATTTAGATGCAAATAGCTAAGTTGCATTAACACATGTGCAGACGTGCTAATGTGCTCAATGCAGTATCTATCCATTAACGCACACCGTGTTAATGTGCATTAATGCATCTATCCATGCACTAATGCAACTTAGCTATTCATGCCTAAATTTGATACCTGTTTTAGGTGCCATTTTTAAGGACATTAAGGGCACACATGTGTAGACAAATGCCTTTAATGTGCCTTTAACATGGCAATTTTAGGCTAAGCCTGCTTAAAAGAGGCACGTGTAGATGGGCCCATAATGTAGAACATTTTTATGGCTCATTTGTATGGTGCCTTAAATTTGTCTGCTTGGCCAGAGGCCAGGAAGGGGGAAGTCAAATGGCTTCCCCACCAGCAACTGAACCCTGGACCAGGCAGCCCTGGCTGGGCTTCCCAGTACTGGGAAGCACAGGCTCGGCAGTGGGGAGGCTTTGGCTTCCCCCACTAGGGCTTTAAACCCTGTGACAAATAGCTCTGGCCAGCTGGGTCCACAAGACTTTCCCGGGGTCTGGAACTGGCCTGGATGGCTTGACCCCTGCTGGACAGACAACCAACTGATTGTCAGGCATCCAGCTTTTAACTTATTGGTGCAAGGAAAGCCCAGGATCATGATCCTTGCACTGGCAAGTATGATACAATTGGACTCTGATCCCTGATCCCAAAATCATGTATCCTATCATGCATGTATGGGACAGCAGGAGGCGCAATTGTTGGAATCAGGGATCAGAGCCCAGTGTGCCTTTAAATGAACATCTGTCAGCAACCTATATAATTAATGCAGAAGTCTGTAACATTTTCCAGCAAGCTGGCCAGGATGACTCAGCTTGGGTCAGAGGCAGGAGGGCATGAGGAGCAGGACACCACTGCCACTTCTCCCTGCCATTCAGCTACAGTGCAGCACAGTGGAAGCCCCTCTCTGCTTGAACTCCTGATGCCTGACTGCAGCCCTGCATGGTCAGAGCTCCCTCATCACTGGAGCCCCACATGGTTGACTGCAGTGTGGCGCAGGTAGAGCACCCCTGCCACTGAATTCTGCCAAAGGTACAGCTCCACCAGCCAGATCTAAGGGCTCCACAGGTTATATGTTGCCAACTCCTGGGCTACTGTGACTTTTAGGTGATGTATAAACAGGGAAATCAGGGAATAAGGAATAGAGGCAGAGAGATCATATCACAGCTATATTTTACACTGGTGCAGCCAGTACAGGAATACTGTGTTCATTTCTATTGTCTACAATCCAAAGGAGATGTTGCTGAATTGGAATGGGTTAAAAAAAAAGTGCCACAAGAATGATTAAAGATTTGTGAAGCATGACTTGCAGGGACAAATTAAAGGCATTCAATCCATTTGGACTGACAAAGAAAAAAGTACAAGTTGCTCTATAAATACCTAGCTTCACAAGAGAATTTTGATAAGAGAGCACTTCAGGCATATGTCTATATTGTACAATGCAGTATAATTTAGTAATACTTGAGTTCGCTCTAAAAGAGGTACCTCAGGTACTGGAAGCAGTATCGAGGAACACCTTTGGGAAAGTTAGATTTCAATCAATGTTTGTGTGTTGCACTCTTCTTTAGCTCTGCTCTTTTCCATCAAAAATTAGAAACATAGGGATTCTGTAAAGTAAGTTTTTCTATATCCAATTGCATTGAGTTTTCACCCCCTAGTGCTTTCTGTTTTCTTTGAAAAGGTATAGAAAGTAACCAAATAGTTTTTGGTAGAATAGAAAGTGCCCAAGTTTGACTGCCAAGAGAGCACTGAATAAAGAACTAATGATAGTGCCTCCTGCCTCCTGTTGCTAGCTAACATTGTAGAGGTTTTGTAAAGCAGCATTTGCTGTGTTTCTAATTAGCACGTACACTGAGATTCTGCAAATATTAAATCTTGCACCATTTCTGCCTGCAAAAGTTCAAATCTGGAGTTTAAAAATATCCCATGCTGGGTATAATTTTATGCAAACTTTGATAAGGACGTTGAAATTCCTACACTAAGGCAAACCTAACAATTGTAAGTCTGAGATAAGTGTGGTGGAGTCTACAGGAACTGTTGTGGGGGCAGTGGCTTCCCAGAGGTTTTGTGAGCTGCAGACAAACAGAGCAGATAGACATAATTGTATGTTTGGTTATGTAAGGCCCAAGAAAGCAAAACCAACTGAGAAGCATGCTTGCTAGATGCAATATTGAGAAAGAGATTGATTTATTGCACAAGACAGCATTGTACTGATAAGGGAAAAGCAACTCTATAGCACAGCAAAAAGATGTAAGCAAATCACCAACTATACCCTGAAACTTTTAAATCTATGTATGAACATTACTTTCTTTTAATGAGGTACAATGGCACACAATCAGAAATTCTATGCTAAAGTTGCACCATAATTATTACGAAGTTTAACAATTATTAGGTGTTCAAGTAGAGGTACTTGGTACAGATTAATATTCCCTTAATTATATAACTCAGGTGATTTAAACCTTTTTGGATCCGTGTACCCCCAGCAGCCAGATGTGGAGCAGTGTACCCCCGGTAGCTGGTCACAGAGTGGGGGTAGGGGGAGGGAAGGCACTGGCACGCAAATGGACACAGAGCGGGGGGTAGCGCAAGCTTCCCCCGCATCCGGCTGGGTGGGTAGCACAGGATCGTGCATGGTGGCGCTCCATCCCCACCCACCTGCGTGTACCCACTAGGGCCTTCTCAAGTACCCCCAGGGGTACATGTACCCCCAATTGACAATCCCTGATATAACTTATTGGGATCTGAATAAAAATGAAGTTATACTGTGGCAAACTCTTCAAGTGGCCAAACTTACTTGTTTCTCAGAAGCAAGCATTCATGACAAAGCTTCACCTCTCTCTTTTTCTTTCTTCTGTTTATTTATCATATACTTACAATAAAAGCAGCAGGGAGGTGAATTATGATTTTTTTGAGAACAGTAAAAGGTTAACAAATATAAAGTTAAATACAACGTATGTGTGTGACTGTACAAAGCACTTACTTCACCTTGCTAAGCTTAAAAGGCATTCTAAGATTAGCTTGGCATGTATTTCAAATGCACAAAAACAATAATGCGAAACTTAAAAAAAAAATGCTAGTACAGACTGTTTCATGCCCAAATCCTCATTTATACTCAGTGTATTTATAGGAAATTACTCAACTTCAAAATGGGTACAGGAAAGGAAAACTTATTTTATTGTGGAAAACCAGTCTTAGTATGTTTGGATGGTAGTTCTTTCACCTGAAATCTTAAATAAAATGTTCTTTACATAGCAACAAGCACCCATGTGGACTTTTCTTCATACTATTTTTTCCATACAGTATAAATTAACATTATAGCACTGAATCATTTCATCCAGTGTATTTTGGTGGGCTGAATATAAATACTTTGGGAGGAAAGAGATTCCATTTTACATATGCATAAATGCTGTATTCCCAGTCCTTAGCTTGCCAACAGCATTTCCCATCATTAGTAACACATTGTTACATCACAGCTTAATTTACACTTTGATTCTGTTATTTGATCTATAAGGGACAACTACTATACTTCTACAAAGTCCTTTTGACTATATTCCACTGATTTCTCCCTACTTTTAAGAAATATGTCTAATTTTCTGTATTGATTGCTGACTTGTTTTGGAATTAGATTGGCTGGTTCCTTAGTTTTTACTTTATCATCTCACTTAATTGACATTATTTTTGTAATATACGTAGGGTCATATTGTGATATCCTTACTCATGCTGAATAGTACCTTACACCACAAGTGAATTCACGTAAGTAATTAATTTTAATGTCTCAATGCCACAACCTAGTACTTTTGTCATATAATAGTTGGGATGAGAAACTTGCTTTGACAAAAAATTATATTTAGACAGTTAGAAGTTAATGAGACATCTAGCAAGCAGAGAGGTACTGACCTTAAAAAATAGGTAGGAGTGTACCATGGAGAGAACCTAACCAAAACCATTTTTCATATATTTTTTTTCAAACAAAAACCCCAAGAAAGATCTGCACAGAGTGTTAATTTTGAAAAGGTTCTGATGTTTTATGGTACAGACAAGTGACAATTTTCATGTCATCTGCCCACAAAAAGCAGTGTATAGCTGTGACCAAACACAAGTATACAGATACAAACAACTTCAAAAATGGCAGATTGGGTGAAAATCTGACCCCTTATTGCATGAGGTATCAGATAAAGATGTTACATAATGTTGTAACTTGTGTCTGCTGAGCTCCCAGCCTGTCAATGTTTTCAGAATGGGGGGGAGGGGGATGGGGGAAGGGACAGGAGGGAGTTTTGTCTGGGGGGTTTTCAGGCCCCCCAGAGGGTGGGGCAGGTGTAATGCAGCCCCTCTGAGGTGGGGAAGCTCCAATTCACCCACCCCACCCTTCAACACCAGCTGGGGAGCCCCAAGAATGAGCTCCTTCTGCTGTCTTTCTCCCTTCCCATTCTGAAAACAGCGAGCATTGGCAGAGAGCCTGGCCATTGCTATGGGAACCTGGCTGCAGGTTCCCAGGGGCATCTACATTCCCCTCCCCGCTGGAACCAACAGTGAACTTCTGTTTGGTCTGAGGTATGGTTGTAACTCAGAACACTTTGCAAAAATTGTTCTAAGTTCCAGTGGGGAGCTGCACTTCTGTCTGCACGATTGTGGTAAATATTAAACCAAGCACAATAGAAATCAACTTATTCTCTTACAGGAAGTCTCTCACATAAGAGGCTTTCACTGCAATCTGAATCCAAGCCTTGCAGTGCTATGCATCAGACAGGTCATGATCTTCATCTTTGGCAATACCACTAACCTTTGCCATTAACTGTGCTTTTACTTCATATAGAATCATAGAAAAGACAGAAATATGTCCAATCAGGTAGACAAGGTTCCTTGGATGCCAATCAGGTAGGCATCACAAATATGGTAGTTACTGCCTGCTGCCATAAACATCTACAGATATGGGAGGAAGAGGTAACAAACAGCATGAAAAATAATTTTTTTTCAATTTTTTTCCCTTAAAGGAAACTGTTTTGTTTTGGTATTAAACACCATGCATGTATGACCCATGAGGACTGATCCAGATGTTGAGAACTCCATGTATGGAGCAACATGAAGGCAAAATTATATGACATAAGAATGGTGTGAGAGTTCTCTTGACATATCATAGAATTCTAGAAAAGTAGGGCTAGAAGGGACCTCGGGAGGTCAAATAGCCCAGCCCCTGCTCACAGTAGAATCATCCCTAGTTAGACATTTCTAGACAAGTTTTTGTATAGCCTGCTCTTAAAAACTTCCAGTGATGGGTTTTTTACAAGTGCTTTAAGTAATATGGTCCAATACTTAACTACCCTCATAATTAGAACATTTGTCTTAATATCCAACCTACATTTCCCTTGCTGCATGTTAAGACCATTATCTCTTGTCCTGTGTTTTTGGCTACTGAGAATAGACTGTCACCCTCTTTCTTATAACCACTCTTTATGTATTTGGCAGACAAGGTTCTTTAGGTAAATCCAATATCTTTTATTAGGCCAACTCAAATATTTGGAAAAATATTTTGGAAAGCTTTTAGGTATAGATACCCTTCATCAAGCAAAGGAAGCATCTGCAGTTGGTCTGTGCTCTTCCTGGATGAAATAGTAAAGCAGCCAGAGGCCAGTAGACAAGTAAGAAAGCCAGTCTGTGAAAATGTAAATTGAGGTAGTCAATGAATAAGAGACAGGTGGGGTGGGGAGAAGAGGAATGAATGTAGCTGTAGTCAATGGGTGAGAGAAGGGGGAAGAGGGGGAATGAATATAGTTGGTAAAAAGTGGGGAGGTTACCTGGGGAGTCACATGTTAGGCAGGTTACAGGTGTCATAAATCCAATGTCTATATTTAGTCTATGATCTATCCAGTAGATCAGGGTAGGCAACGGTTTTTGGCCAGAGTGCCAAAAAAACCCATAATGCCTACCTTGGAAGGTGCCAGAGTGCCGGCATGCCAGAAAAACAAAACGAGGGCAGGGGGTACATGGCAGGATGCCTTGCTTGTGCCTCTTTCCTCCCACCCAAAGCCCCTGCCCCCCATCCCAAGCTCTGTGGCTATCAGCAGCTACCCAGAACCAGGGTCAGCTGCAAACAGCTGCTGCCTCCCATCCCCGGCTCCAGCTGTCTCCCAGCCCTACACCTGGCCCTGGGCTCCAGGGAGGCAGCAGATACCAGCGATGCTCCCCGCTGTGCTGCCCTCACTGCCACTTCTGCAAAGCAGCATGTGGAATCCAGCAAGGCAGGGCACAGCGGGGGATGCAGCAAGCTGCCTGCCACTCTGAGCTCCCTGCTGCCCTGGCCACGCTTCCCCTGCAGGGGGGGGCAGCAGTGAGGGGCCCAACCCTGCATGCTGTCCATGCTGCTCCCATGCACACAGGGAAGTGTGACCCGGAAGAATGGAGCTTGCAGCAGCAGGCAGCTTCCCTGTGTGGCCCCTCTGTGCGCTGCTGCTCTGGGTCACACTCGCTGTGCTCCTGGCCCTGTTGCCTTCCCCTGGGCCCTCCAGAGTGCAACGTGTGTGACCTGGAGTAGCAGCGCAGCCCCTCACTTGCAAGGGAAGTGTAGCCAGGGCAACAGGGAGCTCAGAGCCCAGTTTCCGCACCCCTTGCTGTGCCCTGCCATGGTGGGTTCCACATGCTGCTTTACAGAAGTGGCAACAAGGGCAGCACAGTAGGGAGCATCGCTGGTATCTGCTGCTTCCCTAGAGCCTGGGGCTGGAGCTGGGGCTGGGAGACAGCAGCTGTTTGAACCAGTCCGGGTTCTAGGTAGCTGCTGATAGCCACAAGCCCCGGCTGCTTGCAGCAAGGCTTCCATCCTCCCAGCCGGTTGCTGGGAGCAGCCGGGGCTCCATGGGTAGACCAGTGGTTCTCAACCTTTAGATTTGAGTCATCCTTTCATAACTTTTCTGAATTTAATGGTATCCTCTGTAGATGTGGGTAGAGTCTATCCTTCTCCCCACACAAAGAAGACATGCCCCCTGCCTTCACCTCAGTGCATGAAGCCCAGGGAACACCTCTCACCTGCCAGGAAGCACAAGGGCAGGAATGGCACTTACTGTATCCTCTCTGTGGTGGTAGCATTCCCAGTGTGGATTCTAGGGCAGACCCACAGCAGCAGCTTCATGGCACCCCCTTCCATCAGGCTGGGCTGCTATGGGGTGCCCCCCTCCTGCTGCACCTGCTTCCCAGGCTGGTCCCACACACCAGCTCCCAGAAACAGGGGAATGGAAAAGCAATTGTACCTGATGGGGGCAGCAGGTGACACCCTTCAAAGGACACAACAGAACCCCAGTGTGCTGTGGTTGATTTGAGAATCACTAATCTAAGCTGTATTTCCTTAGCTGATTGATGAGACTGGCTGACCTGCTCCACCAGGCTTTAAACTAAGCCCGTTGGGGGACGGGGGGACTCTTTGGTTTTTCAAAATTTTATACATTTTCCCCTTGTCTTCATTGAAATTCTTGGCAAAAGAAAAAAACATTCATTTTTTATTAATAATATTTAACTACCTCATGGAGATCTAGAAATAATTAGTTACTGCTTGTACAGTGCATTGAGTATGGAACATACTATTAGAAAACCTATGCTGCTCTGAAATAGAAATGTGCCTGTGTGGCTAACATGACCCATTATAACACCTATTAACTATTTCCTTCAGATTAAGTTATTGAACGCTACTCTGGCACAAATGTCCATATAGAACATGAGTCAGTTAAATTTGGGGTGAATGCCAACTTTCAAAACAAGTTAAACTTGTTTACCCTAAGAACCATCCTCTTTATAGGGGTTTAATTCTGCAGGACAGACTCCATAGTTTGGACATAGAAGATTGTTTGGTAAATCTGTGCTAAGGCTAGCTCTAGGTAGAGGTAGTTGCCTTAAAGAAAATTAAATGAATAATAATTTTGCATTTTTTTTTTAATTCAGGAAACTTCTGGCATGATTTAGTCTCACTTCCCAGAAGGTATCCGATGCAATGCTCTCCTTCTCGAACACGTACTCCTAGCAGCACGTGATTGTTTCCCATTAGTGAAGTGGTCCAATAACTGCCTTCTTCTATGAATAAACTAGAGCAACCCTAATTTAATTTTGAGGAAAGTAATTTCACTCTTGTTTATCTCCTGGAAACATACCTCCTCATTATGGTTGATGAAATTGTGACAGCATCATGGCTGGTCTTGTTCAAACTTAGATTTGCGGTCAGAAATGAAAAAGACCTTCATGCACTAACGTTTAATTATAAAAGCACTTTTTGCACTACTCCAAAACCAAACCCATAGTTCTGTGTATTTGGCTTTTTTCTCTTTCAGGTAATGATAAAGAGGTGGAGAACCAACCTTGGCCAAATCTGTACTTAGTTCTGGGAAAGTCTGAGTTTTGGCAAATATGCTGAGGAAAATGTAATGACCAGCAAACCTGAGGCTGAGGCAGCCCAACATTTTATCTCCTGAGTCTAATTTCAAGTTTTCTGACATCTCTTAATTGACTTCAGTGCATGCATTTGATGGCATCACTTTAGTTTTCCAGAAATGCTTGCACAGTTTGGAGGGGGAAAAGAAACCATTTTCTGAGTGGATACCAGCACTGCTGTAACTATCAGTAGTAGATTCATGGCAGAACATGCTCAGATTCCCAGCAACACTGAAACCAACCACAATTTTTTCTTTGAGGTTTGAGATGGTTTGGACTATTATTCTTCTGAAGAGTAGAAAATAGGAGGATACTTTTAACCTATTAAATAGGTACTTTGCGTCAGTCTTTCATCAGTCCCATGGGACGCCCATGCCCGCTACAGGGCCGGGAAGTCCGGGTGAGGGTGATCCCCTGCCCTCCATTAATGCTGACTTTCTGAAGGAACATCTTGAGAAGCTGGATACCTTCAAGTCAGCTGGCCCTGACAATCTTCACCCCAGGGTACTCAAGGAGCTGGCGAGCATCATAGCCCAGCCTCTAGCACGGATCTTTGAAAACTCTTGGCGCTCTGGTGTAGTGCCCGAAGACTGGAAGAAGGCCAATGTGGTGCCTATCTTCAAGAAAGGGAGGAAAGTGGATCCGGCTAACTATAGGCCCATCAGCCTGACTTCTATCCCGGGGAAGATCTTAGAAAAGTTTATTAAAGAGGCCATCCTTAATGGACTGGCCGACGCCAACATCTTAAGGGATAGCCAGCACGGGTTTGTTGCGGGTAGGTCTTGCTTGACCAATCTCATTTCCTTCTACGACCAGGTGACCTATCACCTGGACAAGGGAGAAGAGATTGATGTCATATATCTTGACTTCAAAAAAGCCTTCGATCTGGTGTCCCATGATCGCCTCTTGGAGAAACTGGCCAATTGTCGCCTTGGGTCCTCCACGATCCGCTGGCTGGAAAATTGGCTCCGGGGTCGGACCCAGAGGGTAGTAATCGATGGAAGTCACTCATCGTGGTGTCCTGTGACCAGTGGGGTCCCCCAAGGCTCTGTCCTTGGACCCATACTGTTCAACATCTTCATTAATGATGTGGACACTGGAGTCAGAAGCGGACTGGCCAAGTTCGCCGATGACACCAAACTTTGGGGCAAAGCATCCACACCAGAAGACAGGCAGGTTATCCAGGCTGACCTGGACAGGCTCCGCAAGTGGGCGGATGAGAATCTGATGGTGTTCAACGCTGATAAATGCAAGGTTCTCCACCTTGGGAAGAAAAACCCTCAGCATCCTTATAGGCTCAGCAGTGCTATGTTGGCTAGCACTATGGAAGAAAGAGACTTGGGGGTCATCATTGACCACGAGATGAACATGAGCCTGCAATGCGATGCGGCGGCTAGTAAAGTGACCAAAACGCTGGCTTGCATCCATAGATGCTTCTCAAGCAAATCCCGGGACGTCATTCTCCCCCTGTACTCGGCCTTAGTGAGGCCGCAGCTGGAGTACTGTGTCCAGTTTTGGGCTCCACAATTCAAAAAGGATGTGGAGAAGCTTGAGAGAGTCCAGAGAAGAGCCACGCGCATGATCAGAGGTCAGGGAAGCAGACCCTACGATGACAGGCTGAGAGCCCTGGGGCTCTTTAGCCTGAAAAAGCGCAGGCTTAGGGGTGATCTGATGGCCACCTACAAGTTTATCAGGGGTGACCACCAGCATCTGGGGGAACGTTTGTTCACCAGAGCGCCCCAAGGGATGACGAGGTCGAATGGTCACAAACTACTTCAAGATCGTTTCAGGCTGGAAATAAGGAAGAACTTCTTTACTGTCCGAGCCCCCAAGGTCTGGAACAGCCTGCCACCGGAGGTGGTTCAAGCGCCTTCATTGAACACCTTCAAGATGAAACTGGATGCTTATCTTGCTGGGATCCTATGACCCCAGCTGACTTCCTGCCCTTTTGGGCGGGGGGCTGGACTCGATGATCTTCCGAGGTCCCTTCCAGCCCTGATGTCTATGAAATCTATGAAATCTATGAAAGAACGTCATGGAAGACAGTGTCTTGCTAGGGTACTGTGCTATATTACATCCACTGCTTTCCCTCCATCCAGAGCCTGCCACCTTGTCATAAAAAAAAAATCAGGTTGTTCAAGCATGACTTGCTCTTGATGGGCACATCCAGACAAGCCCACACATGCCTCTTGCATCATCTCAAACCCCTTTGAGACACTGAAAGAGGCATATGCAGGAATAGGAAAAGGTTCCCTTCACTGCAAGTTTGCAGCACAGGAGCAAAATTAGATCCCTGGATATCCAGGTATCAAAAAAAATGCAGCTAAAAAAACCGGGCAACTGGAGTCTGGGTCCTCCACAGAGATGCTCTGGCTGCCAGAGTATCTCTGTGGTTGGTTGGCCTTCACCCTGGTGCTGAAGCACGCTGCCTGCCTGTGCAGGGCAGGCAGTGTGTCAGCAGGAGGGGGTCCAGTGCCGGTAAGTAAGGGGTCGGGGGGCTGGAGGAGGTGGAGGGGACCATAGGGGTGACCCCTGTGGAATCAGAAAAAATATATGCCTTAAACTTTGATTATTTTAGTTATAAGATGACATAACCGCTTTGTGGAGAATTGCTGGCTCTGTATAGTAGAACAGATAAGAGAAAGTGTTTGTTCTGTGCTGCTCCTCTGCAACTGCTTCGCTCACCGCGGCCTTGAAGATAGCAAAAAGTATGTACAACTCTGATTTCCAGGTGCAAGAAGGAGGTTTGTGAACTAACCTCGCCTCCCCCATTAGTTCCCATCCTGATTACAGCAAAGAAATAATGAAGTAATATTATAGCCGCTTTTCATGCTAATTTCACTATATGATCACGTGAGTTGTAAGCAACTGTTAAAAAGTATATAAGCCTCCTGATTTTGCTCTTGGGGGGGGGACCCCTTCCAAGTGCTTGGGAAATCCATGTCACTTTGGAATCCCCCCTACAGCTGTAGTTTCTTTTGAATAAAAGCTTCTGCTGACCTGACCCAAAAGTATGCTGCGTGTGTTTCCACGACACCCCCGCTGGCCCTGTCTGCTCCCCCAGCCTTCCCCCAGCTCTGAGCAGGCACTGTAGATGTATCAATAACACATGCCCAACTGATCGCTTTCTCTCTGTCTCTCACTCTCTCTATATATATAGTGGTCTTTTGTTTAATTGTGGAGGAACATGGATTTCAGGGTATTTTACAGAGTGACTTTGGGAATTTTTATCAGGTATTTTTCAGTTTTCAAATAGGGAACACCAGAATTCCTGCTAGGGAGGCCAGTGGCAGGACCCTGACTGCTCAGAGCTGGCATCTTGGACCCAGATGAAGGTGGCTGACCTCCTGCTCAATTGGGGCCATGAGGACCTGCTTTGACAGTTCAAAGTAGGCCATCACACTGGGAACATCTTCTGGGTGATAGCTGCCCAGATGGCTGGGCAGGGGCACACATGGCAGTAGTGCCATACAAAGGCCAACCCTACAGCCACAGCCCACTGGGGGCTGGCCTAGAGAGGCAAATGCCTCTATTGGCTGTGCAGTCCCCATTCAGGTCTGGCAGGTGCAAGGCAGGTCACAGCCAGGCAGCACCCTCCACTGCCAGACTGCTGCAGTGGGTAGAGGGTGCAGGGAACTCTCAGGGCTGCTTCAGTAGTCCAGCTGGCACAAGGGGTAGTGTCCCCAGGCACCAATTAGCTGGGCCCCAGAAGCTCCTGTAGCAAGTAGCCCTGAGCTACTTGCCAGGGCAGCTTTTTGTACTGATGGGGCCAGGACAGAGCAGCTTTTTATACTGCTGGGGACAGCACAGGTGCTGGCCCCAGGCTCTAGTTCCCCATGGGTACACATCCAGGAAGAGCCAGGCAGGGTTATTTTGCTCCAAGTGGCACAATTTGCTCCACAACAAAGTGCATGTCTGAGCACGTGCACTGAGGCAAAAAGCCCCAGCTCAAATTTGCACCGCTTCTATTTGAGCTGCTGCAAGCTCACGTGCTTCCATGTGTGGATGCACCCAATGAATCCCTGCTTGGTGTTCCTAATCACCTTGTTATCCTCCAGGTGCTGAGAAACAGATTCTTTCATGATCTGTTCTATGATCTTTCCAGGTATCAAGGTTAGACTGACCAGCCTGTAATTCTCTGAATTTTCCTTCTTCCTGGGCATTATATTTGCCCTTTTCTAGCTATCTGGGAGCTCACCCAACCTCCAGGAGTTCTCAAAGAGAATAGTTAGAAGCTCTGAAATGATGATAGACATCATGTCATTGCCCGCTCCCCGCACCGCTGACATGAAAACATCCAGTTTCTCTAAGTAATCTTTAATCTGTTCTTTACCTACTCTAGGCTGCTTATCTCCTCCCATATCAGCACTACTAACTGGGCTCATCATCTGAGAGCTGAGCCTGTTCATAAAAGTGAACTAAAAAAGGTATTATTTTAACCATCTCTGCATTACCCATTAACAGAAGGTCTTCCCCATTCGCTGAGAGGTACCACTTTCCTTGGATTTCCTCTAACATTGCTACCATACTGTGGAAAGATTTTTTGTGCCTTTTATACCCCTTGTTAACTCCATCTCAACTTGTGTCTTGGCCTTCCCTCCCCCTCCCCCCATACCCCTTGCATTCCAACATAATATTCTTATATGCATCCCTAGTAAAATGGCCAAGTTGCTACTTTTTGTAAGATTTCTTTTTAAGTTTCAACTCACTGAAGAGGTCTCCATTTAGCCAGGCCAGTCTCCTCATTCACTTTCTAACTTCCTTCACATTGGGATAGCTTGCTCTTGCACCCCTGTTGTATCTGTGCTTTCTTCACTTCATGCTTAGTTTGCCTTCACTTTTTGGGAGGAGTATTGCCTTGTTCTTAGAGCAGGGCACTAAAAGATAGAAGTGCTGAAATCTATTGAATATAGAGTAACTATACCTTTAAGCGAGTCAATAAGACCTCTAGCTGCTTCTGTTTACCCATTTGTAAAATGCATCACAGGAGTATTGAGGCTTAAGTAATTTAATATTTTTAAGAGTTTTCAAAGCAGCAGATGGTCTATGCTGTATAAGGGTAAAGCAGAATTTTACTACAACAACTCTGACCTGTGCTAGGATTCCTACTACATTTCAGCTTGAAATGAATTTACCCATTCAAACACTGAAGATTGGATAAGGAAAAGATTATAATGGAAATGAAAATCATGAATAATAATCTTGTTCTTTCTTTTGTGCAAAGCAGGTTACAGGAGTATCAGGTGTTAAAAAAAGAGAGATTTATGCCTTATTTATTAATAACTTTATTGCAACATAAAAGATGCTACACTCCCACATCTCAAGATGAGAAATGCAAATAAGATGTGGCAGGTAATCTTTTTTATCCTGATTGCAGGATCTTCCCAAAAAAGCAACTTCTATTTTAAAACTTGACCCAACATATAGTCCAGAACAGTTGCCCTTCACTGCATATTGCAAAGGCATGCAATAGGATTGGGATCTAAGATCTGTAATTTAGTGTTTCCTTGCAGAAGAAAGGAAAACATAGACAAATGCTAACCACAGAGGTACTGATAGCTATCACAGTAAGATATTTTAATGGACCTTTTGAGAAGAACAGTACATTTTTAAAAATGCTTTTTATTTCTTGCAAAAATAGTGTTAAATTGGTAATATTTTAAGGAAGACTATTACAAAGGTATATAAAACCTGTTTGGTATTTTATTACCCCAAATAAAATAGCTTTGCTTTTTGCCACTCCAACCTCTCCTTAAAAACATTTATTTGAGAAGGCAACTTTGCAGTAAAGCCTAAATATAGGCTGTATTTCACTTATATTCCTTTCATATTATGCCTAGATTTGTGGAATTAAATTATGTCTTCGTTTAACCAACCTATCTGTCCTCCTTTTCATTTTATGAGGAGGAAAACTGTGTCAGTTTTTTGCTGCTATTTTGCTGCTGGTTGTTCTTAAGCCAATGTCTTTATTTCCTACCTTGATATGACCAGCTGAGAATCTGATGAACCCACAAACTTAACAATATCTTTGAGCAGGGAGAGGTAGTTGGCTATTTTAGTCTAAAGTCAGGCAGACTTGTGGCACAGGATTCCCAAAATATGAGGCACAGATCCCACAAAATTTGAGGCACAGGCAAGGCACCCCGGTGGGGTGGGGTGAAAGAGGTGAGGGGAACTCCTCTCCCCAGGGTGGATTCCCTTTTCCATCCAACTCAACCCTCTGGTGCCCTGGCTGGGAATCAAACCCAGGTCTCCCATGTGGCAGACAAAAAAACTGAGCTACCAATACCTGGGCTACTAACTACAGTTCCAGGATCCAGTAACTCTGGAATCTTCCAAGTGCTGTCCGCACACTGAGCTGCCTGGCTTCATGCCAGAGAGGGGCTTTGATCCTTCCAGGACCCACTGCACGCCACTCCTGGGAGGGTAAGGGGCTGCAGATCAGGAGTGAAGGGCCCTGGCAGTGTATACTGAGGGATATGCTAAACTGGACTGTTGCACCCAGCTCTGGGATGTGTCTCAGCCTTCCCCATACACTGTTATATGCAGCTGTTATACCCCAGAGCTAGGACTACCCCGTGCCATGCCTCTGTGGGACTCGCTTGAACCTGGGGCTTCATGCCTCATCTGTCAGTCTTGCTGGGGTACTGGCTTTAGGGTGACCCCACTGGTCACCTAGGCAGTTCCCTCATTGCCAGGACAGTTCCCCCTGACACCACCCACAGTAGCAGACCATGGTACTGTCTCCTCATCTCTCCGGACACAACCGTGTTGACGCAGTTCTGGAGTGTAATGGCCACATATAACAGTGTATGGTGAGGGCTGCGATGAAATGTCACATGTGGCCATTGCACCCAGCTCTGGGGTGCATCTCAGCCCTTCCCATACACTGTTATATGTAGCTGTTACACCCCACAGCTGGGCATATCTCTGCCCTCCCTATGCACTGTGTTATATGTGGCCATTACACCTCAGAGCTAGGGCCACCTCATGCCATGCCTCTGGCACTGAGGACTCTCCTGGACACCCCTGACCAAGGAAGGATTTCCAGCTGTCATCTCAGCCCACAAACCAGTTCCTTATTCCAGCCCATATACTTAGTATAGTGTGCATGGGGGGCTGTGAGTCAGCAGCCTGGCATGAACAAAAAGCACTTTGGGCCAGGCAAGACTCTGGTCAGAGGTGTCCAGGAGCATCCCCTGATGGTACACAGGCATGATGGATTCAGGATATTAGTTTACATATTATTTGGTAAATATGCATAGCTAATGAAATTCTCTCTTTAGAATGTGTAATTCATTAATAAGAAGCTTTTATTGGGTATAGATTAGCTTGAAAAAGGAACCGAGAACCAAGAATAAGGACCTGGTAATTAAAGAAACAAACTGCAGCCTCATGAACCATAGCATGTAGTCTTGGTGTTGGCCACCCCAAAACAGTGGAAGGCCATTCCCTGCCAGCCAGGAGTCCCTGACCCACACCACCAGGAATGGGGATTTGTCTCTGTGAACTGCTTGCTAGCACATGGCTTCCTCTAATTCTAATGGGGTAAGCAACAAGACAACAATAATATTGCTGGGCCCAGAACAATCATATGACAGCATTGTTTATTGAACTCACGGAGGCAGTTAGGTAAAAAGACATGATCATCATGGGTGACCTAAACTTTCCAGACATCTGCTGGGAAGAACAGTCAGCCAGGTCTGACTGCTCAAGTAGGCTCCTAGCTGAGATACAGGACCTCCATCTAACCCAGGAGGTGCACAGCCCACCTGGGGGAGATGCCTTGTTGGATCTGGTCCTGGGCTTGGGTGATGACCTGGTGAGAAGTCTGTGGGTACTTGACCACCTGGGCGACAATGATCATAGCGTGCTGGAATTCCCCACCCAGCACAAGGTGGCAAAGGCCTGCAGCAAGGCAGCAGCCCTGGACTGCAGGAGGGAAGATTTCAATGAGGTAAGAAAAATAGTCGGGGAGCCACTGAGGTCCGGGAGGGGAGGGGAGGGGAATTGGGTGTCCAAGAAGAGTGGTCGTTCCTTAAGGAGACAATCCTCCAAGCCCAAAGGGAGGTAATCCCAATGCGGATCAAAGTGGGCAAGAGGGTGCAAAAGCCCCCATGGCTCACCAAAAGCATACAGGACCATCTCCTAGCTAAAAAGGAGGTGTACACCCAATGGAAGGGAGGGGCCATCACCAGGGAGGACTATACCTCAGTTGCTTGTGGCTGTAGGGGAGCGGTCAAGAAGGCCAAGGCGGAGATGGAACTGGGACTAGCTACCCAAATCAAGGACAACAAGAAGTCCTTTTTTAAATACATAGTGGGTAAAAAGAAGGTACCAGGTAACGTGGGGCCTCTGCAGGACATGGTAGGAAATCTGGTCATCGCACCAGACAGCAAAGCTAACTTATTTAACAATTTCCTTGCCTCCATTTTCCTGAGCAGGTCATCCCCCCGACTGGGACCCCCATAGGCCCTAGGGGAGGCACACCCAGACCTCAGATCAGAGAGGACCTGGTCAGGGAACTTCTGGAAGGACTGGACATATTTAAATCAGCTGGTCCTGACGACCTCCACCCCAGAGTGCTGAGGGCATTAACAGAGGTCATAGTAGGACCCCTGGCACGGCTTTATGAGCACTCATGGTGCTCTGGTGATATTCCAGAGGACTGGAAAAGGGCCAAAGTGGTTCCCATTTTCAAAAAAGGGAGGTAGGAGCATCTGGGAAACTATAGGCCCATTAGTTTTACCTCAGTCATGGGTAAGCTTTTTGAGAGTTATCCTGGCGCATGTCTGAAGGGGCCAGCAGGGGAGTTTATGCTTAGGGGCAATCAACATGGGTTCATGCAGGTCCTGTCAGACCAACCTAGTGGCCTTCTATGACCAGGTCACAAAAGCCTTGGATGCAGGTGTTGCGGTGGACATAGTCTTTCTGGACTTTAGGAAGGCGACACTCTCTCTCACCCCATTCTCATTAAAAAACTAGGGGACTGTGGTGTCGATACCTACACAGTCAGATGGGTCACTAGTTGGCTGGAGGGCCACACCCAGAGAATGGTGGTGTGCGGGTCTTATTCGACCTGGAGGGATGTGGGCAGTGGGGTTCCGCAGGGCTCGGTCCTCGGGCCCGCACTGTTCAAGATCTTCATCAGTGACTTGGACGAGGGGGTAAAAAGCACCCTGTTCAAACTCATAGATGACACTAAGATGTGGGGGGAAGTAGGCACGCTAGAAGGGAGGAATAGGCTGCAATTGGACCTGGACTGGTTATAGGGTGGGTAGATGAGAACAGGATGGGTTTCAACACTGACAAGTGCAAGGTGCTGTACCTGGGGAGGAAGAACCAGCAGCATACCTACAGGCTGGGGAACTCCCTTCTCGTCAGTGCAGAGGCAGAAAAGGATCTTGGAGTCATTATTGATGCCAAAATGAACATGGGCCGACAGTGTGGAGACGTGGTCAGGAAGGCCAACCGTACCTTGTCATGCATCCACAGATGCATCTCAAGCAGGTCTAAGGAGGCGATCCTCTCCCTCTACGCGACACTGGTCAGGCTGCAGTTGGAGTCCTGAGTCCAGTTCTGGCTGCCCTCAGTTGGAGTATTGTGTCCAGTTCTGGGTGCCGCTCTTCAGGAGGGATGTGGACAGCATGGAGAGGGTCCAGAGGAGGGTCACCCGCATGATCAGAGGGCAGCAGAGCAGACCCTACAAGGAGAGGCTAAGGGACCTGAACCTGTTCAGCCTCCACAAGAGAAGGCTGAGGGGGATCTAGTGGCCCTTTACAAACTAGTCAGGGGGGACCAGCAGGCATTGGGGGAGTCCCTGTTCCCCTGAGCACTACCAGGAGTGACTAGAAATAACGGTCACAAGCTGGCAGAGGGTAGATTCAGACTAGACATCAGGAGGTGCTACTTCACAGTCAGGGCGGCTAGGATCTGGAACCAACTTCCAAGTGAAGTAGTGCTGACTCCTACCCTGGGGGTCTTTAAAAGGAGGCTGGATGAACACCTTGCCGGGGTCATTTGATCTGCTCAGGTCCCTTCCGACACTACCAACTGTGAAACTATGAAACTGGGCTGGTGTCTGTTCAAACTCCTGGAAAGCCAGGTTCAGAGGTCTGCCTCAAGGTACAAACTGATGAGCAGGGATCCACGTTTTCTGTTTCCCATGGAAAAATGGAGAAAACCATGGATTCCCTGTTTTTAACGGAGAAAATGAGGATTTCCCTTTTTAGCAGAGAAATCTGCGGATCCTCTGCTTTTGCAAAGAGCTCTTACAGTCTCACACAGCTCCAGCTTGCAAGAGCCAATTGCAGAAAGGGTGAGAAATTGCCAGCACTGCCCAGAGGGGGTTGGAGAGGGAGGAGGATGGGACCTGAGCCTCTGAGGCAGCCAAGGCTGGGCTCAGGCTCAGACTCACCCTTCACCCCTGGAGCATAGAGGTAAGTGGGGCTGTGGGGCAGGGCTGGGGAAGATGGCTGGGGGCTGAGGGAGCAGGGGGGTGCTGCTGGCCCCAGGTGGCACACCACAGCTGGGAGCAGGGCCAGGGGGTGAGGGCAAGGGTGCCCCTCGGGTGGGGGGGACGGGGGTTGTGGGCAAATGATGCAGGGCACAGTGTGGTGGTGTCCACCTTGTGCGGGCCACACACATGCTGCCCAGCTACCTGCCCAGGGGAGAGGGAGGGGGGGCTGGCATGTGGCCGGAGCACAGCTCCATGACCGGCTCTCCAGCCGTGGTGAGGGATGGTGGCTGGGGGCAGGGAAGTGGTAAATCACAAGCGGCGGCTGCTGCCGCTTACCTGGAGGGCTGTGATGGCGGTGATGGCTGCTGCCAGAAAACCTCCTGCTGCCACCGCGGAGCCATGCCCAAAGCTGTGCAGCTGGC